>NW_008664550.1:0-254 GCF_000695815.1 Acanthisitta chloris | reverse complement strand
GCTCCTCGGAGCCCTGAGTGTGCCATCCTTGAGCAGGATCCGCGTGCCACCCTTTCTGTGGGGTGGCAGAACCAACCTGACTCCTACCTCCAACCTGACCCCAGCCTGGAGGTGTTCCCAGCCAGGCTGGATGGGGTTTGGAGCAGCCTGGGCTAGTGGAAGATGTCTTGGCCTATGGACTCATCTTTGAGGTCCCTTCAACCCAAACCAATCCATGGCTACAAAACACCTGCAGAGAAGCCCCCCGTGCCCCC
>NW_008664549.1:124199-132199 GCF_000695815.1 Acanthisitta chloris | reverse complement strand
GGGGGTCGGGGCGCGGGGCTGTGGCTCCCAGCGGAGAGCAGAGAGGTCAGCAGGTGTTTGGGTTGCGTTCAGGTGTGCCCGAGGGTTCCTAGCACAGGGGTCGGGTAAGTTCGTGGCTGTCGTGGCCGCGGGAGTTGCCGTTCTCTTGGCAAGCGAAGGTGATGCCACGACCAGGAGTCATTTCAGCCGCTCCAGGTGCTCGGGGGATCATCACCCATAGCAGGTGGTCCCTGGAGGAGTCAGGTGTGTGACCGAGGGCTGGCCAGGCTCCACCACCCTCTGCAAAAACAGGCGTTTCAGTCCCCCGGGTGATTGAAATTGTTTAATGTCCCAGGACCAAATGTCTCTGGCTTCATACTCCTGGATGATTAAGTAGGCAGAAACAAGGATCTGGTCCAAAGGATGTTTCTTTTTGAATTGATCTAAACTGGAGAAGCTCTGACTGTCACCTGAATAATCAAGGTGACCTGTTCATTGAGAGTTATTTTTTGGATCTTCTCTCTGATGTGTGAAAGTGCTCAGTGGTTCCTCTGAACCAAACAGCTTGTGAGTGCCAAAGCCAAGCCTTGGAAACAGTCAGGGAAGAGTATTGTTAACTCACCTTCTCTTAGTTTTTAGGAAAGAAGGAGGTTCCCCAGCTTTAATTTTTCAGTTCTAAGATGTTTCACATTACTCTTGTTATGTTCAAATTACATACCATTGCAGTCAACTATTTAAGAAATTGAGAGTAAGTGTTACTGGATACCTGACCTCTGAGTAAGGTGAGAGCATGATTAAAATCTCTCTCCTGAGAAAATGCAGTAAGCAGTTCTGATTTTTACATCCAGAACTTGGGGCTTGCTCATGAAGAATGAGAAGACGCTAGGTACAGAGTGGTTATGTAGGGCTACATTTTTTTTATCAGTGTGGGACATTATGTAGGACAGTTTGGGGGCTTTTTTTTTTTTGGATGTTCTTTTATCAGCATTCATAGCAAGTGACTTATCTGAGCTGCACTGCTCTTACAACATAAATGGGAAGACCAGTAACCACAAGAGAGAGGATGGAAGTGGCACAGTGAAGAGGAGGCAATGTGACTTTTTAGTTGCATTGGAGGACAAAGAGAGGGAAACAGTGGCAGGATGTACAGCTTTGTTGGAGGTGTTCAACACCAATGCCTTAGAAAGTTGTGCAGCACATGCTTTCCAAGAGATACCTTTGGGGACATGTAGATTGTTGGACAGATGTGTCAGCTTGGAAACCCTGGCACATAAAACAGCCACAGAACTCTTTTCCCATATAGATCTGCATTAAACATACTGTATTTTCTAAGACAGCTGTGCAGATGTTGGACCCTGCTTATGACATATTCCAAACAGACGAGACCAACAGCTTCTGTACTGTTCAAAATTCTGTTTAGCTGAAGAAAATTCATGGGTTTTTTTCTTATGACTTTGTACATGTTCTGTTGCTATTGGTGCAAGGTACACCTGCAGGTAAAAGGAATGGAAAATGCTCAGATTTTGTGACTACAGTACAAGAGAAGAGAAAGGCAGGTGGAAGGGTGTGGTCATGGTCAGGAGAGGAGGAGAAAGAGATTCAGTCAAAAAAATGCCAAGTGGAATTGCACTGAGTGCTGTGCTGGGCAAAGCAAGTGATATGGCTGTGAGCACAGAACGATGACCTTACAGTGTCAGTGGTGCAAGTGCTGGGCCAGGGTTTAATATGTTTATGTAGCTGATAAGATCTCCATTAGGGATCACTATCAAGCCAGGATAGCACAAGGATTTTGGGTCTAGACCTCTAGACAAGGAGCTGTACTTTTCCAACTTGCAAAGTCTTCAGAACTATCAGTGCAGGAGCAAATGAGGCCTAAACCAGTACATTTAAAACTTTGCAGAAATCCGACTTGTACAATTGCACATTTACAGAAGCATAGGCTCCAGAGGAATAAGAGCTCTTAGACTTTTTGAGTGGCTGTTTTTTGAAATGTCTGCACAAGTAATCGTTCAGCCAGCTCCCTTCCCCCTCCAGCTCTGTCCCAACACGAGCCATGGAATCAGAGTAACTAGAACCAAATTCTTTGAGCGCATGAGAAACCAAACACAATGGGGACTGCACTTATAAATGTATTAATCTGGTGCAAGAGCTAAAAGGGAAACTAGTGCTAAAGGAACTGTGAGCTAAAAGGGAAACCAGTGCTAAAGGAACTGTGTGCTGCAAGAGCTCTTTTACCTCTTCTGTCAAGGCTCAGGCAGAACAAACAAAAGACTGTTTTATTTTATTCCTCTTTCACCTTTCAGAGTGTTCCTGTGCTGGATTCTCATATTATTTAAATAATAACTCTTCCAATGCAGAAGGTTTTGAATTGTGTTCCTAAACAAAAATCTGGAAACTATCTCCATTGTCTTTTTTCCCTGTAGAACGGCAGTGGTTCTGCTTGTACCATGGCTGAGCCAAAGTCGGTGTGTGTCTCAGTGGACGAAGTGGTCTCAAATGGCACAGATAACCAAGACATTCGACTGATGAATGGACACTTAAAAAAACTGGACAATGCTCTGACAGAAGCTCATCGTTTCTCCTACCTACCCCGCAGACCAGCTGTGAATATTGAGTTTAAAGAACTGTCATACTCTATCCAGGAAGGGCCATGGTGGAGAAAGAAAGGTGAGGAAAACAGTGTTTCGTCTGCAAAAAAACAGTAAATGCAGTAGTTCATACAACTGCTTGTTTTTGCCTCCCAATTCTAAAGTATTTGAAGTAAATATAGTGTTGCTGTGCTGCCAAGAATCTGTCCTGTGATCTTGCATGTCTACAATTTACAATTGAGGGTGGGTAGAGCATGCAGTTGTTTAAAGATGAGGGTGGGGGAAAAGAGGAGGCTTTTTTTTTTTTTTTTTGCTTTTGCAATTGGCTGTTTTGTGAAATGGTTATTTTTTCAGTACACTTTCAGAACAGCAAGCATCTCAGAGTTTCAGAAGGCATTTGGCACCAGGATAAAAATTATTTTCTACAAATCCTGTGTTTGGAAATATATGCTGTGAGCTCTAGGAATGTCAGCCCATCCATGCCTCTTGGTGTTCTACGATGGGTCTCTCTAAGCTTGACCATTTCGTGGCTCTTGCTAGGACTGAATCCTGAGGTTTAGTACCAGATCAGGATGTGCTTTTGCTAGCTCCTGTGCTAATAGGCGCAGCAAAGAGTTCCCAGCCTACAACAGAGGGCATACCAAAATGCTGCAGGTATTGGGGGCATCTCAAGGAAGAGAAGTGTTGGGAGTAAGGAGAGCATATTCAACTCTCTTCTTGATATGCTCTTGGTCTGCTCCAGTTCTGAAAGGTGGGTGTAAGGTGGCTCTGTCCTTTTTCATCTGCTTGGCATTTGTTCCCTTTATACCTTCATTTGCTTTGTGTAGCTGTGTGTTTCCTAGAGAGTTTTTGGGCTTTGTGTGTGTGTGACTAGTCATCTCTGAAAGGAAAACTAGGTCGTGCGGTAAATTCCAGCTAGAGAAAAGAGGTATGCCCAAGAGAAAATACTGAAATCTTCAGGAGAATTTTGTGTACTAAATGGCATAATTGCTCTTCCTTGAGGAATTCTCTCTTACTAATGTAAATTGGTATGATTGTGTGCTCTAGTTCTTTGAAGAGATAAGCCCCTGCCAATGCACTGCTCACCTGAGCCATGCTGGCTCTGAATCTATAAATCCACTGGTTTGAAGGTTCCACTTGAAATTGTTTCACAAAGTACATTGCTGCTGTCTGGAAACTCTGCCATTATCACAACACCAAGGCTTAAATAGTCTAAAAATGTGTGGTATGAAAAACACTGGAGCTATTGCCATGGAAGTGCTACTGTATGTGGACAGCCTGTGCATACAATTATTCGTTTGTTGAAGGATCTGCAGATTTCATGCTTTAATGGGTTTTTCAACATCAAAAGTGTATGCACACACATTGGCCCTTTAAAAATTATCTATTCAAATTGCATGGAGGCATACTGTCCATAGGAGAACAACTTGATTTAGCAGCAACTTCTGTATATTCAGAGTTATTTTTTATCTTATCAGAACAAACTCAAATGTTTAAAGCTTTTTTTTCCTCCAAGAAATGGAGTTATGCCAAAATGTCTCATGTAAGGTTTAAATGCTTGAGGTTTCTAACTGGATCTCTTTCTCACTGGCCAGAAATGAGTGAGGGGTTCTGTACCAAAAACCTCTGTCTACATTTGCTGACACACCTGAGTGACTTGGCTTGAACAAAATGGTATATTTTTCTGTCCTCACCTGGTCTTGCACCTCATATGTCTTTCCTGAGGCCACCAAGGACAGCCTCAGCATGGCTGTGAGGTGTGCTGTCTGCCAGCAAGGTCTTGGCACTCTTCTGCTGGCCAAGGATGTTACACAGACTTAGGAGGTCTACAGTCAATGCCAAGTGGCTGTGAGCCAAAGTGTGCTCTCGCTGACAGTAAGGTGAACCACATAATGCACTACCTTTGGAGGCCATGGCCAGGTAGAGACAAGTTGTTATCCATCTCAACATCAGCACAACTGGAATACTGTGTCCAGTTTTGAGCCCTCTAGATCAACAGAGGTACAGGGAAGCTGGATGGGATCTGTCAGAGGGGTGAAGAATTGTTCAGGGGACCTACAAATTGCAGCTGAGGAAAGTGGACATACTAGGTCTAGTGAAAGGCAAGCTGGGGGATGCTCTCACTCTGGTGTACAGCTACGTAGAGGGTAGTTACAGAGAATGGAGCCAAACTCCTGTCAGTGGTGCCAGATGATATTTAACAAGAACCAATGGCCACGTTACAGTTTGAGTGGCTTACAGTGGACACGAGCAAATGTCTGTCCACCAGGAGGTTGGTGCAGCACTGGGACATGTCACCCAAGGCTGGTGAGCTTTCTCCATGCCAGGGGAGTGTAGAGGATTTGTCTGGGCAGAGCTGCAGCGGATCTGATCTGTTGGTGATCATCTTGCTTTGAGCAGAAGGTTGGGCTAGGTAACCTCCATAGGTCCCTTCCTTCAGTCTTTTACTGGATTCCTAGTCAGATTATAGAAACCTTCTAGAAACAAACTTTCCTTCCAGCCACCTTCCCTCCTCCAGGGTCTGACTCAATATATCCGCTTTAGTAGAAATATTTTCCATTAGAGAAATAGAAAAATGAATTGACTAAATAGTATCCAATGAAAATAAGGATCAAACTATCAGATTCTTTGAATTGCTTTAGTGGTTCTGCAAGTAGATTTTTTTTTTTGTGTGTGTAATTTGGGATATCTCTGTTTAAAACTGCTGGGTTTGTAAATTAATGCATTGCATGTAAAACTATTCTGAATGCCTTATACTGGTTTCTCCTCCAGTGGGAAACTGGGACTTTGCAGTGGGTTTTAATCTGTTGCTGCTCAAACAGAAGGGCAACCTTGTGCCTCCAAACTCTGGTGGTTGCTGTAGTTCTGCACTCCTCGTGGATTCCCTGTGCTAAAAGTCTCTGTCTGTTGCTGTGATGTGAAATGTTTGAATTCACTTTTTAAAATGAGAATAGTAGCAGAAAACATGCTAAAAAAAAAGAAGGGAGATGTCTCTTGAGTTCACATTGTTCCTGGGTGCTGGTTGTGGTTAGAAGCGATAAGGGATTCTCTTTCAAAAATGTGCCTTTTAAATTAATGGTGTTTCTATTCTGAAATGGAGCTTGGGGAAAAAAAATCTACTATTTCTACATCATTCTCCATGACTGTAATGAATTAGTTAAAACCTTTCAAGAGTGTTGGATCACAAAGGCAGAAGTACAGTTTCCGTGCAAAGACAATTTGTGCCAGCATGTTGGAGAGGAATTCAACTAAGGAACAATTCCCTTCAGTAAAAAATGGTATTGCAAAATGATGTTAAGGTTAGGCTCTAAATTAGCAAAAGGAGGAATAATTAGTAGTGCTGCCATTGTGTTCTGGAGTGCTTGATTGTTCAGACAATGAAACTCATGGTATGTCATGTCATTTACTTTTCATCAAAAGCACAAAGAAAGGTGAATTTGCATTGCTTGTCAACAACAAAGAGGCTAAATAAGCCATAGCAGACTTAAAATTAGAATTTTTTATTGATTTGTGTCTCAGCCTTAAAATGCCTAATTTAGCTATTAAATCTCATTTTCTCTTATAAAATAGGGAGGGGCATTTTGATTCTCAGGTTTATGTGATAAATGGTGCTCTACTCATGAGGTTTTCCCAAATTCATAGCAAAGATTGGTGTGGCTTTGGAGCTGATCCATTCCTGGTGTAATTCCTCTTGAGGTCAGTGGTGTTACCAGGGAAGGAATATGGCAGATCAGTCCTTGATCAAAAGCAGCTGTATCTGACTCATTCCATTCAGTAGGAGTTGTCACCAATATGGGAATTTGGAAAAGATTACAGGGGGAAAAGTTCCAGAAGGTCTCAGATGACTTTGGCATTGTCCCCATAAAGCATTTAGGGAATTAGGCCACAGGTAGGCCCAACTGTTTCTTTGGTTTTGAAGCAAAGTGATTTTTAAGTGACTTGATCCAAATCTTGTGAGGTTAAGGATCTTGGAGAACTGAAAGTGTGTCTGTCTTTGAATCCAGTCTATGCTCAGGCATGTGTCAGGGGTTTCCTGCAGGTCAGCAAGGTTCAAATTTGTTTAGTAAAGCTACAGGATTGGTGGAGTAAGTGTTGCAAGATTAAGACAAACTGACAAAGCCAGAAAAAGCAAACCAGCACACACAGAAATAATAGGACTGTTTAGTCCAAGAATGCCTTCTCCTTTCTTTTAGGATGAGGGAGCCAGCTGGCTTGGAGGGGAAAAAGGAGAGTCCTATGTTAAATCCAAAGGTTAAATTAAATGTGTAAAATGTTACAGCAAGATCTGCAGAGCTTCAGAACAAAATGTGGCTAAAGTTTCATTGTCTTGTCACAAAGCCATTTATCTAAGGGTTGAGAAGGAGATGAAAGTGAATCTTACCTTGGCTTCTGAGCAGTCTGTCTAAATTGCAGTTTGAAATGCAAACCACAGAGACACAGATTGGATTTACCAGTTTGTAGAAAAATTACAGACATGTAGGTTTTAATGCTAGAGCTGCCCAAAAACTGTGTGCAGGAGGATTTTGTAGAAAACTCAGTGCCTTAGATTTCTGCCATCTTTGTTAAAAGCACAAAAGTAATCTGAATAGCATGACTGGTTTGAGGATATATTATGGATAGTCCCAAATGCAGAGAAGGCATGAAAAGTAATTTCATTTCCAATCTCTCCTGTCTTGTTAAAAGTTATTCAGCTTTACTTTGCAATGATATATAAATTCTATATACCCACCAAAGGTATATATTCTGTTGTTTCCAGGTGGTTTTGCAATAAGGTAGGATGGAAATGGAAATATTCTCCCTATATAACTCGAGTGCATCCATGAAGAAAGTAGTAATAAATTTGCTTTCAAAACTCCACAACAAGTCAGGGATTACTTTTTTTTTTCTCCCTCGTACTTGTCAGTATTCATGGTTAATTAGGCAACGTTTTACTTGGAAGTTTCTCCGTTGTTATTTTTAGGACTGTAATGACTCATTTGTGCTGTGTTTGAGTATATAAGTTCTGGTAGGATTTGGTCTTTAGTAACCTCTGAGGGAAGGAGCTTCAGCCGGTCAAAATGCAGCTGGGTATTTTTGTGGAGTGGTTTAGTAGCGATACAGAAATTCATGCTCAGCAGAAAATGTGATATTTCTATTATTTTGGGTTTGTTCTAATGGCTCAAACCCCGTGGAAACAGTCAGCTGGAGAGGTGCTGTCTTTTCTGTCAAGGTTGTTGTCTTTAGTAACCTCTGAGGGAAGGAGCTTCAGCCGGTCAAAATGCAGCTGGGTATTTTTGTGGAGTGGTTTAGTAGCGATACAGAAATTCATGCTCAGCAGAAAATGTGATATTTCTATTATTTTGGGTTTGTTCTAATGGCTCAAACCCCGTGGAAACAGTCAGCTGGAGAGGTGCTGTCTTTTCTGTCAAGGTTGTTGCTTGCCAGAGATTCTGC
>NW_008664549.1:118354-124185 GCF_000695815.1 Acanthisitta chloris | reverse complement strand
GGAATGGACAGAGAGGAACGAAGGACCAGAGTTATTCTGGATGGCTCTGTCGTGTCCGGTGGGGAAACACGGAGTCTTTGGCACGTTGTTTGGTATTCAGGAGATGTGAAAAGTGGCTGTCACAGTCCAAGATAGTGTCATCAGAACAGCTAGATCCCTGCTTTTCAGCGAGGAGGGCTGTATATTATGTTAATACCATTCCCTGCAGAAGATGGAAACTTCACCCGCTGTCAAATCGTCAGCAGAGATTTAAGCAGCCTGGCTTTGGCTGATTTGCCTTGCTGCTCCGTTACGAATTAGTTCTGGTACATACACTTGCACAGACCTGTTTCTTTTCATTTAGTCGGGCTTTTCTTTTTTCTCGCAGCATCCTTTCTATAGCATCATTTATTCACACCCCCCTCCCTCCTTACTCGGGAGATATCCAAAGACCCGAGTGAAAAAGAGGAAGGGGGGGTGAGGGATTTGCCCTAAATGATGTGCTAATCCTTGGTGGAGGAGTCAGAAGAAGCCTGGGCAGCAGGTGCAGTGCGGTAGAGGTGCCGCCCGGCGCGGTTACTGGCGGGCGATGCACTGCAGTAACCCGGAGGGATGCGCTGCTCTCCGCACCAGCCCTGGTTGGCTGCTCCAGGCTCTGTTGCTAAGATGGGAGGGAGGAAAAGATGCAGAGCAGTAACGAGCAAAACCCACTTTCCGACAGAGGGTTTGGGTTTTGGGGTTTTGTTGTTGTTTTTTTCTTCTTCTTTTTTTTTTTTTTTTCTCCTCGCCTGTCTCCTGACAGATGGGTTGTATTGTTTTCAACCATTTTCCCATGCTTTGCCTAAGGAGAATGTTTTCATCCTGGAGAGCAGGATGTGTGCAAATGGAGATCCATATGCTAGAAGGAAATAAACAAGTTAGGCTGGTTCAAATGAATTGCGATACCAGTGAAAAGCTCTTGAAGCAAACATTGTGTGGATTCGTTACCAGTGGCTTAAAATCTTAGCAAAATTAATAAAAATGATACATGATTTTTTAGCAGGGGATTTCTAAACTCACGTTTCAACCTTGATAAAATCTGTGCAGTTCTTCTTTTAACACTTAAGCTGTCTCAAGATGGTAAAAATATACTGAGTTGTCACTGTTACCGGAATAGTTCAGTGTTTTATTAAGTGATATATAACTCCCCCAGTGTCCTCTTGCATGAGTTGTATAAAACAGAGGTTATTGGGAACAAGTCTTGGTCAGCCCCTTTGCCTGATCCTTCTACTGTTTCCCAAGTGAGTATGACCTTACTTCAGCATTATTTATTTTCCTCCAGGCAGAACCCATTGTTATTGTGTGTTTGTTTTAGTAGACAATTTTGTTTGTTTTGAAATTTTGTTTGAGGTTGGACCTGAAGTTTGGGTTTTTTTGACTTGGTGAGTTTTGGTCACTGAGTCTTTGTGTGAGATGAACATATTTTTATACTTTCTCTTTGCCATCTTGTTTATTAAAACTAAGCATTACAACGACCTGCCTGTTTTTCTTTCTAGCCAATCTCTGAATGCAATAAATTTTATGAACTGTTGTTGTGAGAACTTGTGACTGAGGAAGGAAGTTTTCAAAAGAGACCCATGAAAACATTTCCGAATTCATAGGCCAGGAAGTGGTAGTGGCAGTGGTGCTGGTGAGATGTCAGGAGTTTGAGCTGTGGTCTTTGCTGTTTCCATCTGACAGCAGATGTGTTAGGGGCTGGCTCTAACTCACGCTGACAATCCTCCACTACAGCCCTCTGTATGCCGAGTGGGATTTGATGAAATGCTTTGCTGTCCCCTGCCCATATGCAGTCATGTCTTGCTCGAGGTGTTGAGGAGGTAGAAACAGTGTGCACCATCCTCTGGCTGCACTTTTTTCACATTTCAAAACAGTCTTTGGTTTCCGTAGTCTGAAGTCTGAAGGAAGATGAAGCAAGAGTCATTTTGCAATTGAAGGCTTCAGCCATCATGTGGTTGATCAGGGTTCTCCACAACCTCAGTAAAAGGAAAGAGAAGTCACAAAAGCAACCAAAAATAGAAACTAGCTTAAGAGTAAAAATGCTACTAAAGTTCATTTCGGAAAGCACCTTCTGGAAGTTCATGGGGTCTAAGCTTACCAGCTTAGTAAGGCAGATCTTTTGTTCTCAGGGGATTTAATACTCAGAGTTCAGTTCTGTATTGTCTTAAGAAATTAATTTCTGTAGCATTGTTCCTGTGGGTAAGCTGACTGGCTTTGGGCAGACAGAGTTCAGGGAGCATGATACTACTCAAAATGTGGCAGATCCTCACTAGGAATGCTCAACTACTTTGTAATTGACAACTGTACCCATTAAACTGATGGATACCTTTGGCCTCTATTAGAAAACAGTGTTTGGTCTTCCTATTAAAATTAATATCTCAAGACTTACAGGAAACAAGATGTAAGAAGAATCCCAGCAAAATTTACATGGTAGTTTAGCACATGAAAATGAACTGATTTGGATTTGAAATTAAAGCACTGCAAACTGGGTGTTCTTTCTCAAAATGAATGTCCTGGAGGCAAAACCTAAATGCATTAGCCATGCTTTATCCATAGAACCTCTGTGACTTGCATCTGTTGAGCTGCATAAGGATCTATGTCTAATATAGGACTGAATTTTTGGAGAAGATAAGCTGGGAGTTAGGGTCAGCTTGCCTGGTGTCCCTTCCCTGACAGGAGGCAGAGCTGAGTGCTTGGGGAAGAGTTCAAGTGCAAGCAAATGTAGCAGCATTTCTCTGGGTTCCCACAGCTTGTAACTGAGAAGTTTCCTGAACTAGATGTGGTATCTTTGTGTTTACTAGCTCTCAAAGGATTTTTCATTTGTAAAATCATTCAGTTGCTCTCTCAGCCTTTGGTGTTCATGCTGTCAACCTTGCTATTTGCCTCATTTTTCAAACCATTCAGGAGTGAGGTGAACAGCACATAGCCAGATAGACTCCCTGAAATTCAGGGGTAAGCTTGCTTCATTGATTGACCACTGACTCATGCTGTTCTGTGTCCTGTTGTTTATCTGCTTTCTCACTTACTTGAGAACAAACCATCTACCTTCTTGTGAGATTGACTTACTTAGGAACTTTTATAAAAGACCTAGCTGAAACATGATATCCATGTAACATGACAAAATGCCCCTCTGTTTTTTAGGTATTACTTCCCAAAGGCATCACATGCAATTAATATTACCAAATCTTGCATTGGATCTGTCTTTTCTCTCTCAAAAGCATTGGGGCACTAAGAAACTGAGGTGTTAGTGGTTCAGATTGCCTGCCCACTGTGCTGGCTTTGAACCTAGAAGTTAGCAGTTTTTGATTAACACCATTGGTAGAGAGGACAGCAAATCCATCTTGGATTGTACTATGTGGAAAATGTAGTTCTCTAGTGTGAAGGTAAATTGCAAGCACAGCTTTAGTGCCTAGGACTGCAAAATATTCCTCAACAAGCCCAGGACTGAGCTGTAGCAGACATCATCTTCATGATATTAAAGCCTATGTTAATTAGGAAGTGGGAAAACTGAGGGTCTCCACATTGTCTAAATGTAGTCACTTTTTCACCAACTTCATGAAAAGAATAGATAATGAAATATGTGTGGAGAACTACTGCCCTTTTCAAGCAGTTCTTTAACTTGTTCATCCCCAAGTATGATGGAAAAGGGGAACAGCACATACACAGAAGGCCAGACAGTTTTGGTGGTTTTCAGTAACTGAATCTCAATAGCTTCCTACAAATCATTGTCAGGAGGCCTGTTGAGATACCCCATTAATGGTGATTCAGATATTTGAAAGTGGCTCCCTTGTGGATTATGTGCTTTAGTGCAGGCACTAGAGTTTAATTTGGCCTTTGGACACTTTGTCTCTTAGAAAAGAAGATTTTAGAATTAATATTTGATACAGAATGTAAGTGGTAGCATAAAACACAGAAGGACTAGTCCTGTGTAAGTGTCTCTGGAATGAGGACAAAATAATTCTGTCTAGGAAATGGTGTGGCTGGAGGCTGATGCTGTAATATGTCTCGAGTCACGCTGTGGGAACCTGTGCAACTGCGTTTCCCAATTGGAATTTCTTGTCACTGTTAGGCTTGTATTCTCATTTACAGTTCATTTAGACTTTGCTGGTTTCAGGGAGGGGAAACAGATGCACTCCAAAGACTTAATTCTCTTCGGAGAGTCTAGGGATGAAGCCATCCAAATTGTTATCAAACAGAAGTACATGGAATTACATAACAGTCAAACAGAGTTAACTGCTTGTTTGTTTCTTCAGGTTGTTTGTTACATATCTGTTCCAAATAAAAATAAATGGCAGAGACCTTGGCCTTATAAGCCAATTTACCATCTGCCTCTCATCTAGTATCTACAGCCTACATCTTTTTGTGTAAGAATCATACTTCTTCCTGCTTTGCATGCCTAGAATAATGACAAATGCTGTTCATAATTGCAGTGCATCTGCCACAGGAGAGAGGAGAAGACAAAATGTGCAGTGGTCAGGTCCTTGGGTAAATGAGAATTGACCTGTGCTCTGTCTCTTGCTGGTCTTTGGACAGGAGAAAAAAGGAGTTTCAAATGAAGCGATGCACCTAGTTAATATGAAATTTAAAGACAGAAACTACCAAACTGAAGCTTATAATACACTTGGAGTTAAATTCTGCCCTTTTGCATCTGTTTAGTGCTTGTGGCAGCAGCCAAGTGGCTGAGGCTGCACCAACAGAGCATGGCTAGTATAATTTTTTTGGCAATGAGGCAGTTATTACCTCAAGTGCTTTGGAAATTAAGCAGTCTAATAGCACCAGCATGACAGGGAGAGAATGGGTGAATGAGTACACAATTAAAAGAAAGGGCATTGAAGCCAAATATCTGCTATTAGAGGAAGGGCAGTTATTTTTTCTGGGTCAAAAAGCAACAAACTTCATCCAGGTTATTGCATATGAATATCAAGGCCTGACTGTCTGAAATGCGATTTGAGGCTCATAAAGCTGAAGCCTGTGGGTGGCTGCCTGGGACTGAGTTCCTCATCCTTCTCCTCTCAGAGAGGTGAAGGTTATATGCTGCCACCAGAGAAAAGTGAGAGTCAGGAAGACAAGGACAATGTGGATGGGCACATCTGTGCACAGCTGGCCATGAAAAGTTACTCTCTTGGGTTTTCATTTTGACCCTGAGCCTTGAAGAATTACTTGAAGGAGAATTTGTCCCAGAGGAGCAAATTGACGGTACATAAATACCAAGTGTGCAGATGATTGATGGGAGACCTTTTAGAAAACCAGCTGGGTCAGATCTGTTTTGTAATCAGAACTGTGAGTTCTTCACAAGAGGTTTACAAGGGGTTTTGTTTGTGGTGGTTGTAAAACAAGACTGTTGGCAGTAGCTGAACCTGGTGGGGCTTTGAGACCTGATGGGATTTCTCCTGCCCCAGCCCAACTGGTGTGTGGCAGCCTTGGTTCTGTAATTACAGATCCAGTGAGTGATGAGGCAGGACATGTATTGCCAGTAGGCACAGGCAGTTGTACAGCACAAGGACAGCACCCACCTAAACACAGATAACACTTGTGCAGATCTGACTACTACCAGTGTCTCACTGCTCCTCCCCACTGGCTGCTTGTGGGCTGCACACACACAGACACAAAGCAGGTCTCCCCACCAGTGGTTTTTGGACATTCAAGCCAATCACTAGCCTAAGCTCTGGTCTCCTCCAGTCGTTGGTACCTAGATCTTCAAACCCTCAGGTTTGCAGCCTCTCACTCCAGCACCTGATGTGCAAACTTCTGCTGCTTACTGCTGAGTCCATCATGATATGCCCCGCACACGAGCTCACAGTAGCAAGTGCATTCAC
>NW_008664549.1:97510-118344 GCF_000695815.1 Acanthisitta chloris | reverse complement strand
CAGCAGGAGTGCAGGTTGGACTGCAGTGGTCAGGGGCAGGGCTCAGTGAGACAGGTGTAGTGACCAGCTGTCTTTTGACATGTGTCTGGCCCCTTTAATCCTCTTTTCCATCTATTTTCTCAGGCTTGTTCCTCCTAAGTCCTCGATCTATCCCTTTCCCTGCCTTTGGCAATTCCCCTGAATGTCCTGTGATAGGTATTTCTCCCTCTCCATAATTCCCATAGCCACCCCATTGCTGGTTTGACACCATCCCAAACTTCTGTTCCCTCTGCATGACATGGCAAGTCCAATTTTCCATCAGGCCATCACCCCCTCTCTTTTGCATGGCATTCCATGGAGAGAGTTTCCCCATAGACACATCTTGGTGAGTTTTCCTCCAGGAATAGTAGTCCTGTTCTTTTCCTTCGAGCATCTTCAGAGTGGCTGATTCAGGGGGCTGCATTTGCACTGGGTAGGTTAGGGGGTTGGTCATCTGAGCCTTGAGTCAGTCTCTGTGCTCATTGTGACTGGTCTTTTATCACATAACTGAGCAAGACTATTATAGACCTTCTTGGCTGATGTGATTTTTCTAAGCTTTCTATTTAAAGATAAATAAAATGGTGTGGCTGGTCAGTCCTTTGTTTAAACCCATGGAAAGTTTCCCTGTGGTGTAAATCATCATTGAAGTGGAACTCACATTTTACCCACCCATGTGAAAGTTCCAGGAAAGTTGTGAGTAACTGCAAATAGGGAATCGAGTTGCTGCCATTTGTGATTATCATAAATCAGGTTCTGCTGTCTTAAAGGCTGAGTTATGACAATACGTGTGAGCTGCTATATCAAAACCAGTCAGAGGAGCTTGACAGACATTACTGGAGAAGGTTGACTATTTGCTTTCTTGTCTGGGAGAAAGATGATGTAAACCTCAAGGAGAAATACATTAGTGGAAGTAGTTACAAGTCCATGAACAGTGGGATTACTGTAAGACTTGGTGTTCATAGGGAATGATTTTGTCTTGTCCAGTTGTAGTATGACACCTGGGGGACAGCAAAAGGAAGATGAAACTTCAGTATATACATAATGATACTTATTTACTCTTCTTCCTCCAAACAAAAGTATTAGCATCAGTTTCCTGAATACCATATAATCTCAATATGCCATGTACACATTATAAAACCAAACAGCCAAATAAAAATCAAGTAGACCTTCCCATATGGGGCATGGCTGTGACATTTTAGGACTCATCATTTGATTCTTATTGACAGGCAGTAAAAATAAGCTCCCCAAGCTAAGTGAATTGGGACAAAGGGTGACACACATTCTGCAGTAAATAAAAATAACTTCAAAGCCAACCTGCAATTCATCTCAGATGTTCATACTACATGAACATCTGAGTTTTAAAAGTGCAGGGCCAAATGAAGCTTGAAATCACTGAAATGGCATGATGGATAGAGTTTACCCAAGGAACAGGTACTGACAGTCTGACAGGACAGTTGTCTTATGATGGAACATTTTGGACCCAGTTTATCCTTGACACAGATTAACTGGAGTGAATGAAGCTTGCTGAAGGAAGGGTATGGCCTGATACCCAGAAGACATTTTTTCACTTATTTGTGTGTTTTACTACTAAAACTGCATCCTAAAAAAATACAGAAGCCAATGCAGTTCATTTTAAATATCAGTGTTGAAAGTCACCAATATGCTGTATGGGCAAAACTAGACTTTTGTCCAGCCCTGTATTAAAGCCAAGGCCATAATTTTCCCATTCCCTCCCATCACCCACAGTTTTAGCCTAAGAAAACTTGTCCAACTACTGTCCAGATATTCAGCATTGCAAATGAGAGTGCAAGGCATGTTTATGTGGTGGTG
This sequence comes from Acanthisitta chloris, assembly GCF_000695815.1. Lineage (NCBI taxonomy): Eukaryota > Metazoa > Chordata > Aves > Passeriformes > Acanthisittidae > Acanthisitta > Acanthisitta chloris. Next base: position 116,496 of record NW_008664549.1, on the reverse strand, counting down.
GAAATGGGTGAGCAGGCAGCATGCAATATAGGCATGTCTCAAAGCATCATCACCCCTTCTAAGTATGTATTAGGAGTATGTTGTGTGTGTATTGTCTTTATGGATAAAAATATGTTCAGTATCTATACATTTAACGTATCTCTACAGATCTCTGTACATATAAGTGTGTGAGAATATAAATACATACAGGTTATCTCTGTTTTCATATAGGCAGGTGTATGTGTGCACATACACTCAGGCATATTTATTTATGTACCAAACCAGGCTGCATATCAAGATAGCAAATATTTTGAAGATAACATTTTTATAGAGGTGTATATTCCTCCTCCTCCTCCTTTGTAGTGACAAGATGATGTAATTATAGGAAAGCAGTAACAACTTGGGTTTTTTTAAAACGAAAAGCAAAAGTGTATCGGTTGCTTAGAAGTAGTTAAGTCTGTTGCTACTGGATTAACAGCATAACAGGCTAAAATAGCCGGAAAAATGACTGTAAAATGGAAGCTGTTTTATCTACCTGAGTGCCAGTGGTATAAAGAGTGGTATAAAGAAAAGACAGTGCTTTACTGATGCTTTCAACAGGGATTTATTACATTACGTAAGTTGAGTAATTTTCTGTTCTCAGTCATTTGTCTCGTAATCAGATTGTTTGTGCTTTGTTCTTGTTTCCTTTAGAAGTTGTAAGAAAGAATGGATTGGAGCTCTTGTGTGTATCAGTGGTGGGTCCAATTCATATGTGTTTGGGCAATTTTTGCCTGTTTATAACTGCCAACATCATTGCCTGAATTTCCTCCTTTATTAGCTGAGCATTATTGCAACCTGCTTTCCTGCTGGGTGTAAAGGAGAGTATGTTTACCTGCCAGATAAATGTGTGTTTTGTTTGTTTGAACAGTGGTTTGCTGGTGACAGAAAACTGGAAGGAGTGTACATCTTGGGGTGCAGAAGGGAGATCTTGAGGATTTTTTTGTAGATTAAGTGAAACGTGCTTTGATTTGCAAGAGCCACCAAGAGAATGGTGCAAAGTACAGGAATATGGTAAAGATGTTCTTCTGACTGATTTTCTTGGGGGCTAAAAACGTTCCTTGACTGCACCATGAAGGCAAATGACAGTGCTGAAGATTTACAAGTGGAAGGCACTTCCCAGAAGGAGCTCTGTGCACACAGTGGATGTCCACAATCCATTGTGGCTGCCTTTGCCTTCCCTGAGAACCTCTGATGTGGGAAAGGGAAAGGACTGGCAAGGGTATTGTCTGTTTGTGGTCCAGCCTTGAAAGGATCTGCACTGTTTATCCCTTACACCTAATAGCAAATCACAGAATCAGTTAGGTTGGAAAAGACCTCTGAGACCATCGAGTCCAATCTTTGACCTAACACCACCTTGTCAACTAGACCATGGCACTAAGTGCCATATCCAATCTTCTCTTAAACACCTCCAGGGATGGTGACTCCACCACCTCCCTGAGCAGTCCATTCTAATGTTTAATCATCCTTTTCTGTGGAGAAATTCCTTCACACATCTCAGAAGTGTAAGCAGGAGTGCTCCATGTTTCTTCTTCACAGAGATGAGGGGAGTGGGATAGAGTTGACAAGAGCTGTATTGGCATCGTCTTTTTTTGCTAGCCACACTGGTACTCATATACTTCAGGATTTCTGTAAATCCCACAATGTGTTTTAGAAGATGGTCTCTCCTGTCTCCTCTTCTCCAGCTCCCCTAGTTGGCCACACTTGTAGCCACACTTGTAGGAAGAAGTGGCTCCAAATGTTTCCAGGGTGTTTACAACTGTACACAAGGAAAGGAGATTGGAGATACAGTCAAGATTAACCTCTCCTTTTGTATCACAGTATCATTATCTAATGAGATCAGAAGCAAAGCCCAGCAGCTTAGTCAGTATTGCAGCGTAGGCACCCATTTCAGGAGGAAGCCTTTGAGAAGAGCAATCTTCAGCCGTCCACCTACACCATTTTCTTTGCAGCTTTGCAAGATGGAAAAAGTGACAGATGTAAACCTTCCCAAAGGCAGTTGCATGTTCTCCTTACATGCATTTCTGTTAGAGACACCTGACCCCCTGAACCACTGGCTCGTGGATGATCCCTGTGGGTGACCCTTTGCTGTCCCAGGTCTCCCAGGGCACAGACAGAACAGCTCCACTGGAATTCAGTGAGGAGATGGTCTGGGGGGTTTGGATCATCCATGCTATTTCTGCTGGACCAGGTCCCATTCTTGGGGTTTATCTATGTTGGGACTCGTGCCTGATTCTCTGATATTGGCTCTGAAATTACTTTCTGGTGTGAGCTCAGCAAATATCCCTCTACAGGACCATGTCCTGTGCAGTTTCCCTGAGCATTCTTCTGACATAACCCTGTGCAGTTTCCCTGAGCATTCTTCTAACATAACAGATGGTGGGATTTTTGTGGGCAAAGCCAAATTGGGAGTTTGATTATGTTTTGCTTATACCACTCTATGTGAAAGTAATCCAGGTGTGACTTTCACTTTACTGACATATGAGAGCAGTGCTTTGTGTTCCTGTAGGAATTGTAGCAAACTCTTCAGTTGTATAAGGACAATTTACCCTCAGCAAATAAATAGTGTGGAAGAGAAGAATAGAGTAGATCAGATTCTGTCCTTGCTCCAAGATCTTGACCTTAACATTTGATGTAAGTTGTCTAAGAACATGGGACCAGGGCATGTGGAGGCTACTGTGCTAACAGTAATATCAGCTATAAATACACAAGAACTCGTATAAATACTATGAATGCAGAAGTAGAAACTCTTCTGTTGGGAGCAGATAGCAGAGCTTAAAAGCAGTTTGTTGGGTTTCATTGAGATCTTCACTGGAAGCAGAGCGGGGACTCAGTTTTAACATGTACATACAGAAATTTAAAAATACAGCAATATTTTGGAAATGTTGTGGTCTGGTAAGAGAGCAATGTTCTGCACCTGTGCCATTACCTGGGCTGTTATAGCCTCTGTCAGCAGAAGCGAATCTCACCTGTTGACACAAAGACAAAAAAGGCACAGGTGGTGCATTCATCACTTGCACATAATGATCAGAAGCATTTCGTTAACACAGAAATGAAAACTAACCATATTAGAGGTGCTTATTTTACCGTGTGCACACAGGGTACAGCTGTCATCACTGCTCCTTGTTCTGTCACATGCACTTAGAAAAGATTGCTTGAAAACTTTGAACTTGTGCATCTCCCGTATGGCTCTGAACACGCTGCCTGTGGGACTGTCTGCAGCCCAGCAGACCAAAATTGATTTGTCCCTGTTTGGGATGAAGTTGCTCATCTCACAATGAGATTTTTCAATTACACTTAGGTCTATCATGTATTTTTTAAAAACAGGGATTGCATAAGCAGCTGTACCAATAGGTAGTAGACTACATTTTTCCTCAGACGTCTCGTAGCAGTGAGAGACAGGTTTGACAGATTCACAAAATCATAGAGTAGTTTGGGTTGGAAAGGACCTTAAAGATCATCTAGTTCCAACCTCCTGCCATGGGCAGGGACACCTTCCACTAGCCCAGGTTTCTCCAAGCCCCATCCAACCTGTCTCTGAACACTTTGAGGGATTGCGCAGCCACAGTTTCTCTGGGCAACCTGTGCCAGTGCCTCACCACCCTCATATAAAAGAATTTCTTTCTAATATCTAATCTAAACCTACTCTCTTTCAGTTTGAAGCCATTCCCCCTTGTCCTAGCATTCCAGGCCTTTGTAAATAGTCTCTCACCATCTATTTTGCAGGTTTCCTTCAGGTACTGGAAGGTTGCAATTAGGTCACCCCAAAGCCTTCTTTTCTCCTGGCTGAACAATCCTAATTCTCTCAGCCTTTCCTCATAGGAGAAGTGCTACTCATCTGTGTCCCTGTAGGTTTCTACTGCATGAGAGGCTGTGTCCAAGTCAGACAGCAACCCAGGCTCCCTTTATAGACTAAAGATTTCATTGATGGTTAGTGGAGTGTAGGTTGCTATGAATTCCATCCCAAACAAGTGAGTCTCCACATTACTAGGGATAATAGCTGTGGTGGGGTGGCCCTGGCCAGTAGCTGAGCACCCACACAGCCACTCCCTCAGTCATCCTCCCCCAAAATAGGGGAGAGAAGAGCAAAAGCTGTGAAAGCTCATGGATCACGATCAGAGCAGTTTAATAAGTGAAGCCAAGCTGTGTGCAAAATCAAAGAGAAACAAGGAGTTTGTTCACTGCTGCCCATCCTTAGGCAGATGTTCAGCCACTTTCTGAAAAGCAGAGCCTCAGCACGTGAAAGGGTCACTCGGGAAGACAGACTCTGTAACCTCAAACATCCTCCCTTCCTCACCCTTTCCCCCAGATTTTACTGCTGAGAACAATGTCCTGTGGTCTGGGATATCCCCTTGGTCAGCTGTCTGGGTTGTGTCCCCTCCCAGCTTCCTGCACACCCCATCCTACTCCCCCCAAAAAAGCCTTGACTTTGTGCAAGCACTGCCCAAGCAATAATGGCCAGAACACAGCGTGTTATCAACACTGTTCTAGTCACAGCTCCAAACACAGCACCGTGGGGGCTGCTCTGCAGGACATTAACTCTGTCCCTGCCAGACCCTTAGAATCAGAGAATCATAGAATCAACCGGGTTGGAAGAGACCTCAGGGATCATCGACTCCAACCCTAAAGCTCACATGGGAATGTTTACACTGGAGATGTTTGCAGCTGGTTAAAATAAACACCATAATAAGATTCTGAGTTCCTGATCTATCAGTATTCCTACGTGGAAGATTTTCATCTCCCAGTCTTTGAATCTTGCAGCATGGCCTTGTGCCTAGGTTGTTATGAATCTGTTTTTGATCCCTGAGCCTGTGTCAGCTGCTGAACTAGCACAAGCCTGTGCTGCTGTATTGATTTTGGTGGTTCTGTGTTGTTTGACAGGAGCTGAATCTGGAGAGTGCCAGTGATTTTTAGGATCAAAGCATGTGTTTTGAAGTGACATGGATATTGTTCTGTGTTTCTTCATTATTTCATTTAAAGTGACAGTATTTGTGAGGAAAACCATGTAAACTCTTTCCTCCTTTAGCTTTCCTGCGTGTATTGGTGTGTCAATAGGGAGCAGAGATAAATGACTTACAGAAGTGGTAAAGTATAGGTAGACCAGTGATATAAAATCATAGTGTAAAGGAATAAAGAAACCTCAAGTGACAAGTCAAGTTTAATTTTCTGGTGATGTATCCAACCAGCATTTTTTTGAAATGTCATTGTCAGTTTAGTTGGTGGTCAGGAAAAAATGGAAATATGTCTTGACTTTGGACAAAGAGATGCATTTTGGAGTATGGTTTGCAGGGACATCTAATTAGAAGGATGTGAGAAGACCAACACTCTTTATGTGAGTTACTTTTACTAATGATATACATGAGCCTCCAGGTCATTAACGTAGCTCATTTCTTTTGATGAACTTCCAATTTGTGGAGGAAGCAGCTGCTTTTACTACCAGATTTTTCCTGTCTAATTAGACCAGTTGAATCAGTCAGCTTAAGTCAGTCCATAGTTTACCCGTTGTCTCTTTATTGAACAGTTGAATAACCTAATTGTAAAGAAGGACAGAAAGTGTCAAAAGAAGTTACAGTTGTTACTGGGAAATGAACCAGTGCAGAGAAGAAATATAAAGGAAAAGACTATTAACACATAGGTCTCCTGATGAGTTTATGATGAAAATCCATCTGGAAATTTTCAGTGTCATCTTTTTGTTGGAAAATGATAGTGTGATAGTACATCAGAGTAGAAACATGTTTTTTCTTCACTATGTATGTGTTAGGTTGAGGACTTGCTAGTTAGGAAGAGAGAAAAGCCAATTGAGAGGATGACCAGATCACCTGAAACTGTAAGAGTCCCTAGTTGGAGTTCTTGATCCTGACTCAAGGGCTCAGACTTGGTTCACCCTCACCTCAGTGAGTTCCAGGCCTTTGGAGTGACCTGTTACTGCTCTGCCAAGAACACAACCAAATAAAATATCCATGGCCAAAACATGAAGTTGAATTTTCTCACTGCCTCAGAATAAGAACAAAAAGGAAACCTGAGGTGGAAATCATGCATTTGTGAAATGAGTTGTTGCTTCCCAACTTGCTTCACTAATAATTTTGTAGGTAATTTAGAAAAGATGCGATTTCCAAAATGCTAAATGATTCTGATGTCTTATTTTAGCATGTCCTGAAATTGTGAATCCAAGTTCATGAGCCGTTTTTTAAACTTCAGATAACTTTAAGGCCTACATTTGAATTTTTCCAAAATGCTAAATGATTCTGATGCCTTATTTTAGCATGTCCCGAAATTGTGAATCCAAGTTCATGAGCCTTTTTTTAAACTTCAGATAACTTTAATGCCTACATTTGAATTTTTTTTAGTATGTGAAATGCAAGTTAATCAATTTGCTGATACTTACACAGCGATCTAAGTGCAGTGAAAATGATTTTTTTCTATTTTATGGGTTAAATGTTGAGTTTTCCTCTTGAAAACTCTTGTCTTTACATGGGACATTATTAATGGAAGATTTAATTGCTCACGATATGTGCTTGGCAGCAAGACTCAAGCCTTGTTCATGCTACTCTATAAGCTTCAGCTAATCCATACCGTAAAATGTAGGTCAGATGGAGCTTTTAAAAACACATGAAATTTTAGTAGTTTACGGTAGTTCAATGGATGTATGTCCCTGTAAGGCTGCCAACTCCTCCACTTCCAAATTGTGGAAAAAAAGCAGAAATCAGACTGCTGAAAGGCACTCTTTCTACCTCATTTCCATTCCAGAAGCAGCAATGCCCTGTGCAGTGGGTTTTGTTTGTCACATATTCAGCACTGACATGCTACAGAAGATGATAATTACTTCTGTGGTGTTTAGAGGATTTTATATTTAGTTTGCTGACAACGAAAAGTATTTTAATTTGGGCAACTTCATTAGTGTAAATATTCTAGAAGAGAGATAAAAACACAGTTGTTCTAAGGGAAATGCGAGAACTGGAGGTGATCCAGGGTTTATTTCCACAGACACTTGAGGTTTTCCTTTGTTTTTATGTTCAGGATCATAGGTTATATCTGTTACTAGATTAGTGGTAAAATAAAGGAAATATATTATCCGGTGTTTCTATTTCATGAGGTTCTTGAGGGTGTTGAGGAGAAATTATTAGAATCAGTATGGCTATTGCTGAAAATAGAAGTCTCCCAGGACACGTGCTCCAGCTGTCCATATGGCTGGCCACAGGGATGTCCTGCTGCCACAGGAGCTTCTTCAGCCTCAGCAGTTCTCCTGAGCACAGCTCCTGTTCCCACTCGCTGAGCTCTTCCAGGTTTGCAGGCAATCACTGGAGTTTCCATCCATGTCTCTGCTCCTGGGTTTAATATACAGTAGGATTAAAGACTCGGCGCGTGAGTTTAACATTTGCTTTTTAAAACACCTCTGATATTTGCCAATGAGTGTGTTTCAAAGGATCCTCCTGGCTCAAAGTATTCCTCAACCTGCTCGTGGGAGAGAATGGCACGGGAGCAGTGGGAATGTGAGGGGATGGAAGTGCTTCTTGCAGTTTGCAGTGGAGAATTGGTTTGAGAGGGAGGAGGAGGGAAAGGATGTTCATGAGTCAGAAGGTCAGATGGCCAAGGTGCTTAGCAGGCACCTGTTCTTCAGAGAAACTTCCTGCACCATCATCACCAGAGCAGTTGAACAAAATTGATACAAAAAAAAGCTTTTTTTTTTTGTTTGGAGTTGAATGTAATCTTTTGAGTTATCAAAGCTGACTCCTGAACTGTGATTTTTTTACGCTTCCAACACTGTGGCAGCTTTTCATTGCAATGACCAGGACTGAAAACATTCTTCAAAATCCAAGAAATGTGTCTGTAAGGGCTAGGGACACGTGCTGTCCAGTGAGCATGTGAATCATCACAGAAGCTTGTTTTAGACAACAACTCTTGTTCCTAATAGTCTGGGAAAAGGTATGGGGTTTTTTTCCTGTGCAGTTTCCAAGAGACATTTCATCACATTCCAGTTTATCCTCCAGTTTGTGATAAAGATGTGCACAGAAGTACTGGGGAAAGCTTTTCTTTACACACCAAGCTCTTCAGACTAGATCCTGCCATCATGGGGGAAAAGAGGTCCTATGTAACTTCAGCTGCTTCTGCTGTAACTCTGGAAATCCCCGTGGTTTCCTCTCTAGCCCTTGCACAAGTGGCGACCAGGAGACAAAGTTTTACTTTGCTTTTTCCCTTTCCTCTTTCTTGCTCTTTGCATGCACGTGGGTGGGGAGAGGCTGGGAGGAGGAAAGAAGACAGCAACAGTAAAAGATGTGACTCTGAACATCAGCACAAGAGACCCAGACTAGTGTTCTCTGAGGGAGGAAAGCTCACTGTCTGCCTCGTTGCAGAGTGACCCAGCTGGATCCACACTTCAAAACGGAGGCAGATGGGGCAGTTCAGTTCAGCACAGCTGTTGGGTTATTTTGGAATATCTCTTACTTGGAGTTTTTTTAATTTTTTTTTTTTATTTCGAAAGGAAGGGATGTTGGGAAAGGTTCTGGTTTTATTTGTTTGGAGGACTGTGAATAATACTATTTGTATGCTGAGGTATAAAGGTACTGCAATTATGAGAAATTGCTTTCTGCTTGCCTGTCATACGTAATCAGCTTTCATCTCCAAATGTATGTATCAGACTCGTGACTTCGGTTTGTCATTCGAGGGAATGTGTCAGCCTTTCATTTCAGATGGGGTTGGCTTTTCTTTTGTCAGGAAAGACCTTTCTTGCGTGCTTAAGTAACAGAAACAAAGGCAATTAAAAAAAAAGGCAGTGAACAGCAGTTCTCAAACAAGGATTAGGCTATGGATGTTGCTTTGAAAAGACATTTCCACCAGATTCAGAAGAAAGATGAAGCTGTGCATCATTCATACTTCCCCCCCCCTTTCCTATTTCCTAAGGGTTGAAGATAAATTAGGGTAGCTATTTTCTGTGCAGGCAAAGTACAAGCTCTGCCCCAGATCTCCAAATGCTTCAAAATGTAAATACTGCTTCTGAAGCCATCAGGTCTTGCTGCAAGTAGAGATTTATTTGCATTCATGTTGGAAGGTTACTTTCGTTCATTGACCTATTTAATTGTCATTCTCTAGCCTCAGTTGCAGGCATATGGCTTCGTGAGGGAAGAGGAACTGCTTTAACTCTCTCAGGCAGAAATGTTCAACAGAAAAACCAACAGGAACTGAATCTTGTCGTGGCTGTTTTTGGTAATAATAGGGAGGACCCACATATAATTGTAATAATTCTGTATACCTGAGTATATGCTGAGGCTGTAACTGTGCTGTAGGACTGAGTAAAGGAAGCTATACAGAAAAGGTGAATATGAGGAAAGGCTCAGAGCAGCTGTTCCAGTGGGACTAGTATCAACCAAAATGAGCTATTTCTGTATCAAGAAGGATGTCTGGTAGTTACCTGACCTGTTATGAGCTCAGGTTGCATATACAGGTTACCTAAGTGCTTCTGCTCTGCCTGATCATAGCTGTAAAGAACATAGACTTAATGAGGACTGACACAAACCCATCCTTCTCACAGCATGGTGGGGAGGTGTAAGCAGGAGCTGCAGGAGATTTGCCCACAATGCTGCTGACACCTGTTCTGCTCCTCCATAGCACTGGAAGAACACGTTTCAAGAAGTCTAAATTCTCTGTCCACCTGCAGGCACTTCAGTTTTCTGTTACATGGTGGTGTGGGCTCTCTGTAGGTGAACCCCATCCTGTTTGTAGAGAAACATTGCCTGGCCAGGAATGCAATCCAGCCAGACAAGGTGAATGGGGTTGTATAGTCTTATTAAACCTTCAAACTCCAAATTAGGGGGTGGCAGAGCTTGCAGCCTAACAGAGTGTCACATCCAATTAGTTGTTCTGACGTAGAGCAGTATTCAGATACTAAAATAATGGGATGAGCAGCCTGGATAATAGAGAACGATCATGGTGCACACAACTCATACTTCAGAGTTTCAAAGGAGTCAAATCTTTACTTAGTCAGGGCTTTTTTTTTGTTTTTTTTTGTTTGACTGCACAATGTGAACTGTCAGATCTAGAGTCTTGCATAAGTTCAATATCTAGTCCAGGGATCTGAGAGAACAATGGAATTAAAGGGACTTTTCAGATTCTTTATAATCTTCAGTTTGGTTTAAGATTCTCTCTTTGCTAGGACTGTTTCTCATCTGGTTTGCCATCTTCTCACCATTCTCTTTTATTATACACCATGGCCTACAGTAACTAGGGATTTTGTGTCATAAATCTTGGTTTGGGGGCTCACAATCTCTTTAGGCTCCAGTTTGCTGTGTGTTTTACTGACTGGCCACATAAAGAAGTTAGCTGACACATTCAGCACAAAGCAAGTGCACTGCCAGAAGTCAAATGTTAGGCATTCATACAAACAAAATTTAAAACCTGCTTTTTAACTTTGTTCTCAAACATTTAGCTTTACGTTAATATGTAAAATTCCAAGCACATTCAGATTTTTCAGAGTGTAAGATGTTCTGGGAAAGTTTGAACCCAATGCTACCAATACAGTATTTTGTGCTTGAGCATGAAGTAAAAAACTGCTGAGTTTTAAACTGTCTCATATTATCAGAGTGCAAAGGAAGTGCTTAACTACTAAAGATAAAGTAAAAACACTATTTCTGATATGTTTGTACACCCTGAATATGGGCAGACTGCTCTTGCTGTGTTCCTAGGAAGCATCCAAACATGTGGAGTGCCAATCCAACTCCAAGATTTGGAGTGTGCAATTTGTGTGCTTAATCCTGCAAGCAAATGAAGGACCATGATCAAATTGACATCTAAAAACCACATAAAATGTATTGATAGCCAATTTATTTGTGACTGATACCAAAATCAGCCACAGCTTTCTTGGCAGTGGAATTAGATTTCTCACAGTATCTCGAGGTTTGGTGTCTGGTCTAAGCTAATTGTCCAGAACTCCCTCTGTAGTTAAGTGAAAGAGGCACTTCCAGAGGGTTATTTATCCCTTCCCATATATGAATGCAAAATGAATTACCTGTTCGATGTGCTGGTTCTCCCTATTGGTAATTTATGGGTCCTAAAAATGAATTTAGGTTAAGCATCAAACATTTAGATGTATAAAATTAGGTAGATGAGTGCTGCAAGGCTCTCTGTGAGCACGGGCTAAGCTCTCCATCTGAGTTACGACTAATCCATCCCATGATCACTAAGTGGGAAATCGGCTGTGGATCAAGAGCAATATGTTTAAGAAGGCCTGGCTGTGGTCTATAATAAGAAATGCAGTTTAGTCAACTACAAAGAAAGAGCTTTGCTGCCCACAGGGGGATTTCTTCTTTTTTTTTTTTTCCCCCCTTTTTTCCCCTTTTTTTTTCATAAAGCTTGAAAGACTTATTATTTTAGGTTGAGAGGAATGAATTCCTCATTTCTGAGTTGGAAAGGTCTTTGAGGCAGAGGAATTTGATTTGGTGACTTCAAGTACTCACTTAGCTTCTCTGCCCTTTCTGCCCTGGTGTTTTGGTGCCTGGCATGCTGTTTTAGAGGCATTTACATAACGAAGGTCGTTTCTCTGAGGCAAGGTGCAAGAATGCATTACAATTGTAAATTCCCTTAATTGTCCTAAAGCAGAGCTCAGGGCATAGACAATGGAAAATCCTATTGTTCTATGTCCCTGGGAGATGTGTGAACAGAATAGAAATATGGGGATGTGTTGATTCTAAAGCTAGACTGGAAAAATGATTCATAAGAAGGTTTGGTCACTTGTGGTATTCGATGGATGGTGGAAGTTATAAACCAGTGACAGAGGAGTTTACATATATAGGTTTTATTTGGTAGACACCTTAAATATATTTCTTATTTCTGGTGTGGTTTTGTCCCCCTAGACTTTAGAGAGGCACAATCAGGCCAGTAAACAATCTGTAAGGTTCCTGTTTAAAGCAATGTATTTTTTCACTCTATTTATCAGGAAAGCTGTTTCTGTCCCCCACATTTTCTAGGGATTAAAAGAGGCTTTTTCATTTTCTTCCCAAGTATCCATACCTGTAATTCACTTTAACTTAAGCTTGTTTGAACTCAGTGGGAAGCTTGGGAAAGAAATGCCCATTTAAATACTCCCCATCCAGAGGGTTTTTAAAATTCAAGTTATTTCAATAATCATCAACTGATACAGATAATCCCTGTCAGCTGAGAATTTACAAACTTAAACGTTAACAAACCCAAACATTATGCTGCTGAGAGGAAAGAACTCTGTATTTATGTAGTGAGTGGGAAACTCTGCCCTGGCTGGTTAATAGCAGATTTAGAAATACATGCAAAACATCTCCCTGACTATGTGCCAGTTTAGGGGAACACCCTGGCTTTGATCTCACATTGATTTAGGTGAAAAGCCTCAAGTATCTTCACCTTATTATTGGGAAGGGATTTAATGTTGGGTTTATGCTAAAACAAAGCAAAAAATAAGCAGGGCAGATTGGAATGAAATGGTTTGAATGTCCCAGTATGAACTGTAATAAATAAAGGGGTAATTTGCTTTAACTCTAAGTCCTATTTGTGTTTTAGAATGGAAAAGGTATCTCCAGAGGCTGATTCCTGGGTGGCACAAACTGGTTGGAAGGTAGGGTTGGACTCAATGACCTTTGAGGCTTCTTCCAACCCGGTTGATTGTATGATTCTGTGAAGGTCCTCATCTGCTGAAAGGACTGTCCCATCTCCCCATCCTGCTGGCAAACCCTGAGTCTTGTCCTGCAGCCTGAGCAGCTGGAAACAAACCCTCTTTGTTCTTTATTTCCCAGGGACAGTGTCCAGGTGGACTGACTCACTGTCCTCACTGCTTGTGTAGGTGCACTTCAGAGTCAGCTCAGGGAAGGTGATGGAAGGTGTTCTAGGGAGAGAGGGCAGAAGGACACTGCCCACTTCAGTAGCAACATCATCTCCTAGTGCTGTAGTCTGCTTCTGGAACCGTGTGCTCCAAATAGCCCAGACCCACAAACTGAGCCTCTGCTTTGCAGTGGCCACTAGTAGCTCCACACGTCTCCTGGCACACGTCTGACAGTTGTGTTAGCATGCACAGCTGGGTCTGTGTGACTGCTGACTTGTAAGAGGGAACTGTAAATCATCAGGAACTAGTTTACATGCACAGTTATATTGTTTATGTGCAAAGCAGAGGAGCCTGTACCTCTGTCTGCAAACAGATGATGCATTCGTGACTGTGAGCTCCAAAAGTAGCACCATAAATGCATAATATTTGCTGTCCCTGCCCTCAGTGCTCTGCAGTGCCAACCTGCTGCTCTGCTGGAAGTGCAGAGTTGCTGCTGGGGTTTAGCTAAGTGCCCCACTGAGTGGAGGGGCAGAGGAAGTAAAGCATGAGGAGAACAAGAGAAACTCCATGGGAGGTCAGTATGGGGTAGCTTTCTGCAGGGACTTCACCTAAATCTCTGTACTGCCACTCCTGGCTTACCCCTGCTCCACAGGGTTAAAACTCTGTTAGATGAAGCAGGTTGGTGTGGTCTCTACTAGTAAAAACACTGATGTGTTGCTATGAGAGTGGCTTCTCAGGAGTGAGGAAAGGGCTGAGATGCAGAAAGTGAATAATAGATTGTAAAGGAGAAGACAAGAGAGTTTTTTGTTGGCATATTCACATCTAGGTGTATGGAAAATTATGATGTAAAAATGATCAAGAAAAATGTTTCCTAGCTAATGCTTTATTACATCTACAGATGTTTCTAGTGTGAATCTGGCCTTGAGCTGTTATCTCTGTGTGTGTTTCTCATCTTGTGCTTCTCTGTAGGGTTTCTGCCAGCTCTCCCCAGCAGTTCAATTTTCTGATATGGATCTAAAGATTTTGCAAATTAAATGTCTGCCAGGTAACATGAGGATGTTCTCCACATCTGGATGGACTTTTGCAAGCACTTTCTCTCACCCACAAGTCACAAACATTGCCTTTAAAAGAATATTTGGCTGAGTTAGCCTGTTTTTCCCTGGCTTATGCAGTAGGTAATCCACACCTTTAGCCATCAAGGTGTGACTGTGGTGGATCTCAGGGGCAGTAATAGCATCATGAATTTTCTAGGAGCATTTTTCCATAATAAGAGACCTCCCTACTCCTACCTCAAGGGGAAAGATGTAGATGTGACAGTTTGATTCTACTCTCTGTTATCCAGGGTTCGTGTTGGAGAGTTTCCTGGACATATTTTTTTGGATTGCAACAAAAGGAAATGAGATGAGAGTTAAGCCTATAAATTCTAGAATAGGAAAGTAAAATGGAGTTCCTTTAATGGGCTAGGGTCAGTACACAGTGCCAAGAAATTGCTGTGGTTTCTTGTCATGATTTAAGGAACAATTGGATGGTACTGTAAGAGAACAAATTTGTGTATTGAGATTTAAAATGCTGTTTAAAAACTATGTTGCTTGTTGAATGTATTAAAGTAAGGCAGGTTAGTAATATAGTACTTGCCAGAGGTGTCTTCTGTGTTCCCAGCTGGATATTTCTAAGCAGGAATACATCAAATCCTACCTAAAAAAGGCAACACAAAAAGACATAGAAATATAGTCCTTGTTCTAAATATTTTAATAAAGAAATGTTGTACTTCTACCTAGCTGCAGCCAGAGAGTGTGGAAAGAGCAGGTTATAATGTCTCTGATTATGACTTCTAAGTGCCAAATGCTGATTTCTTTGTGGCTCCATTTACAGTTGTTTATAGTTTTGCCAAACTTGCACTGTTCGAGTTGAAATTTCCTATGTTACCTTCTGCTATAGTAAATTCTCTGAGAAACCTTTGAGCCATTTCAGACCAGTGGTACTTGCAGGATACCAACAGCTCTTTCCTGCCTTCAGAAGAGCTTGTGATGAAAGAGAAACAGTTCAAATACATTGGGAAGGGCAAATCCTGCTCTAATTGCAGTGAGCAGGGGAAGCCTGCTGTGCTCACCTGGGACCTGAGATGGGCTCTGGGTGTCTATTGATGGATGCAGAAGTAGGCTACAATGCCTAGAAACTTCCAGGAGTCTGTGTGACATTTCTCTGAGTAGTGATTGAGTATATTACTGCAATGCAATGCAAATGAATGAAGCATTTCAGTCAAAAACCTAGAGACAGTATTTACCTGAGGAAATTCACTCTGAGGTAGGAGTGAGGTTTGGTTATGTTTTTATTGGTGCTGATTCAGACACATTCTGAAGCATGTGCTCCTACCCTGAGAGTGAGGAGGGGGTGGCTTGCTTCCTTCCAGATTAATCATAATTTTTGTGGGAATGGTAAACTGAAATCACCCTGGAAATCTTTGTAAAATCCACAAGGAAGCAGATAAAACTATCAACATGTTTCTCTCTTGCCGAATCCATTGGCAAAAAATATTCTGGACTTCAGCAACGAGAGCTCCCTTGGCATCCTCACCAGAGACAAGAGGTCACCCTCTGTCTGCTTATCCAAGTAGGGACTGCTGTGGTCTTTGTGCTGCTGCCAGGCAGGGAGGGAAAATCTGCCTCTGGAATGGAGGTCTGGTCAGGCCAGTCAGGTGGGTCTGGCTGGGAATCTGTTCTAGTATCACAGTGCCTCACATTTGCTTTCATGGGAAATCCTCACATGGGAAAACAAAATACGTTTCTTGGGAGAAGCAGTTGAATTCTGGAATGTAATGTGGGTGATATGGAGACCACAAAATTTGATATCACTTGAAATTTCTGGTTTAGTTTTGATTTTTTACTTTTGTATTCTATTTTTAGTGGGTTAGACTGAGAAAGCTGCTGAGTGATTGCTCTGGTTGGTGATGGCATGTTAATGTCCTGTTGACAAATCCATGTTTTAAGTAAGTAGTTCTTGAAAACTATTATTAAGATTCCCATGGGCATCAGCCCCTAAATATATTTTTAAGGGTGATGTCACAGTAGCTCCAGGAGAGGATATTGGAAACTGGAAGGATCAAAGCTATATTTCATTGGAAATCATTGAATCAACCAGGTTGGAAAAGACCTCAAAGATCATCGAGTCCAACCCTACTGTCCTTACTAGACCATGGCACTAAGTGCCACATCCAGTCTCAGCTTGAAAACCTCCAGGGATGGTGAATCCACCACCTCCCTGGGCAGCACATTCCAATGCCTGAGCACTCTCTCTGGAAAAAATCTCTTCCTAATATCCAACCTAACCCTCCCTTGGCAGAGCTTGAGTCTGTGCCCTCTTGTCCTGCTGCTGGTTGCCTATGAGAAGAGACTCTGTCCCCAGCCTGGAGCTCTGCATGGGATTGGTATGGCCAAAGTGTAGGACCAAACAAAACTTCAAAAACAATATTAGGAGAATTAACTGCACGTCACAATGCTAAACTTATTCTTGATGTAAATCCAGTCCAAAAGGGAGGCATCTGCTGTGATGCTGGAGTTGAGTGTCCTGTACTGTGCTTCTACCATGGGGTGAGTTGGTTTTGAGCTTCAGTCTTCAGCTAAACTCTGCAGTACCAAAATTCCTTGCTGCATGGATCATGAGCTAAGGCAAACAAGGTGGTCTGGGATTGAAGGTAGTCAGAAATTCCTAATATATATGGCAGATGGATATGAAACAGTGCCTGTACTGTAAGAATACAATCCCCTCCAAATGCATAATCTGTTTCTCGTGAAAGACATGTGGCTCAATATAGAAGTTTTAGGTCAACTGATTCAGTTAAAGATTAGCCTCGATATTCTGAAAGAGAAGACTGTAGTTACTTAGGGACTTTAATTCCTTATAAAGGATTATACTGGGCACCACACTACTGCTCCAGTGTCAAATCTTTTTGTGGGTTTGCTAAATTAACCTTTGTAATAGAAAAGCTTTTCATGCGCTTCCAGTCAAAAGAAGAGATGAGTTTGAGTTTGTAGCAACTTAAAGTGCCAGTGATTGGGATCCTAATCTAAAATTCATAGGGTTTTTTTTCTTATTTCTTCTTAAAGCATGTTTCCTTACTGTATTGCAAATGAGTTGCAGAGATGTGTCCTGCTCTGATTTAACATTGTGTGCAGCATGCTTTAAATGGAAATCTCTGTCAGAGGGGCAGAAACAAGTACAGGTCATGAGGGGGAAGATACTTCAGATACTGCAGAAACTGAGCATCATTTATGAAATCATGTTTGGAAAAAGACTGTAATGGATGTAATGTTAAACCTCACAATCATATGTAGTGATAGAAAAGGCTTCAGTTTTAGGCAATGGTATGAATGTTACCACATGTTTTCAGATTACGAGTGTCTATTTTAGGTTGCACCTCCCTCAGGATTCATGGCAGTACACATTTTTTATCCTCCCTCATAAGTTTGTGAAGTGTTTACTCTCCTAATCTTGAAACTCATGATGAGCTGACTATTACAAAACTCTGACAAGAACCCTTTCCCCTGGAAATCTGGGTCAGAACGAGCCTATACAATAGGAATTGTTGTAATGAAGTTGGCATGTGATGTTCTGTCATGTTAAACAACTTTGCAGCACAGACAGGGAACAGAGACAATCCAATGGGTACTTTAACCTATGTACTACATGTGGGACAGGGTGAAAAAATCCTGTCCCAGTGGAAGCTCATGACAAGGCACCTTGGCCACCTTTTGACCAGTGTGAGAAAATTTCCCAACTGCACAGAACTTCTGTGTGTGCTGGTTGGGTGCATAGTACAAATAATTGGTGGTCCAGTCTCATGTTTGACTCCCTTGAAGAGTTAATAGGCTTGGGAGGGAGCTGGTTCTCTTTACACTTGAGGGATAGAATGAAGGACTCTGTCTCTATAGGTCCTATTTATAAAATATTGTCATGTCTGAAAGGTCTGTCCTCTCCTTGCTCTTTTCCTTCAAATGCTCATTTGGATGGTGACACTGGTATGAAGGACAAACTTGTTGACCTTAGAATCATAGAATTGTCAAGGCTGGAAGAGACATCTAAAATCATCAAGTCCAACCGATGACCCTGACCTTGTCAGGGTGCCATGAATTTCTCTCTTCAAAATAGCTGTTCATTTTGATGGATTGTCCTTTCTTTTGTTCTTAGGGCTTCTGCCATAATCAAACAATGTGAATGCACTGCTATTTTCATACTCATGCTACATCATAGCTTCCAAACAAGTTGCTTCCTTCCAGGGCAAGATTTTAGAATGAAAAATTATTGTGTTGTTTTAAAAAGGTGCTTGAGAAAATGGATATTTTGATACATTTGGTCAATTACATTTTCTAAGACACTTGCCATGAGAACACTAGGATCACATATATATATATATATATATCAGATATAACAGTAGGATCAGAGTGTTTTGTGGCTACTGTTTTCCCCCTGGGCTGGGCTATGCTCAGAGAAGGGTATTTACTGTGGATTTTGGGAGACCCCATGGAGACATGATAATGTTTTTGATGCAGAGTCTCTGCAGCGTTTTAGTGTGAATTGAAACTAGAAAAATAAAAGTGGAAAATTTAAAAAGAATGCTAAGCAGGTATGAAAGGAAAACAAATCACGGAGTTAAGAAGAAAGAGAAATCAGAAGAAAATATTCCACCATTCATTTTTCTAGGAGCTTGCAGACAATGTGACTTTTTTACAGCATTTCAATGTTCTAGCTACAACCTTTGGTAATGGTAATCAAAGGAGTGGGAGAGTTTACATGTGAAATAGGAATTCTGCCCGCAAAGGCACCAGTATGGCAAAATGGATTGTCACATCCTAACACTGCATGTAATTGGATTTTCCACCCTTCTGTTTTGGTTTAACTATGGAAACGTTGTTGACATAAGAGATTGTTTTTCGACACCTTGCTTAACATTTTTTTTAGCATTAAAAACTAAAAACACTGGTAATTAAAATATGTGAAATAGGAATTCTGCCCGCAAAGGCACCAGTATGGCAAAATGGATTGTCACATCCTAACACTGCATGTAATTGGATTTTCCACCCTTCTGTTTTGGTTTAACTATGGAAACGTTGTTGACATAAGAGATTGTTTTTCGACACCTTGCTTAACATTTTTTTTAGCATTAAAAACTAAAAACACTGGTAATTAAAATAAG
>NW_008664549.1:60592-97485 GCF_000695815.1 Acanthisitta chloris | reverse complement strand
GATCCTGAAAAGTTTAATGCTGGTCAGGGTTCTCTCCACCTTTGCCACACAGTTCTTACACTTTACAATCATGCAGGATAATATGGATGCAGTTAAATCTGAATCTGGAATTCTCTTTGGAGTCCAGTTTGCTTACACCTAGAGTAAAATGGAATTTAGGCTTTAAATTAATGTTTATTGACAAAAGTAGTTTTCTCAGGATTATGTTAAGGTGTTTGAAGTTGGTGTTGTGGTTACTGTAGAAGAGTTTTGCCTGAGGACATAATTATCATGTCCTGATCTTTTGAAGTGGATTAATCTAAATGAGGAAAAACCTGCATGTTCTTAATCCACAGTAAGTATTCCCCTGGGAGTTGTTCTTACAGGTTTGTTGTGGTCGATCTCATGTCTAGACAAGCCTTTAGAGTCCTTATGATAAGAGAGTCCTTATGGTAAGAGAACAAAGCAGGTTTGTCTTTTCATGTGTGTCTCCTTTTGCTGTGTATCCTGTCATACCTCTTTTAGCATGGAATGAACAAAAGTGTAGGGCTTTGCCTTTGAGATCTCAGCTATTACTCTCTCTAAGAAGTTGTGGGTTTGGTGAGAGGGGCATTGAAGCTGCAGTGGTTGGAGGACAGTCTGCTCCAAGACTGTGGAAGCCACATTAGCTGTGGAGTATTAGATATCTTAACAACATCCTAGTAAAATACTCTGAGGAGACACTTAGAAAATGACAGCAAGCTTTGATAGCCCTGTCTGAAAATCTTCCTGGAGTGAACCAAGTGTGTGTGATCCTGTAATCCCACCATACTACTTGTGTAGTGGAGTGAGGCTGCTGCTCCCACTCATAATTTGGGTTTTGATAGTTATTTTTGCTAGTTGTTGCAGTGTGCTGATCTCAGGCATGAGCTTCTCAGTAGGTGCCTGCTAAATGCCTGTTTGTCATCAATGTTTAGTGGAAGTGAACCTTCATTGTTCCCCAGATGTGATTGTTAAGGGTTCAGTGAACTTTTCTTTGTTCTTTCAGGTTATAAAACCCTTTTGAAAGGAATTTCAGGGAAGTTCAGCAGTGGAGAGCTTGTTGCAATTATGGGTCCTTCAGGAGCTGGAAAGTCAACGCTTATGAATATTCTGGCAGGATACAGGTCAGTAACAAAGATCCAAAAATAAGAATCGCTTTAAAATCCAAAACACACAAAAAAGATCTCATTTTTGGCTGTGTAACAAATCTGACTCAGTGTCTTATGCCTTTGTGTTTTTTAAATCACATTTCATAAACGCTTGAACAAAATTACTTTTTTTAGTCACCACTTCATAGCGTTGACATCTTCTTGACCAAACGGCAATGAATGAAGTGACTGTGCTTCACCTTCTTGAATCTCCTCTTGTGTGGCCAAATACAAAGTGTCTTTGTGTCGTTGGCATTGGGGTGTAAGGAACAGGATAGAGAAGCCTAAAATGCTCCCACTTTAATGTCTTGATGTTTTTTCAGACATTCACATATTTTGTACTGATTTTGAGTAGAATTTTCAGCAACATTGCATGAAGCCTCGTATGAAAGAGATCACAACCATGAAATAAATTAATTTCTATCCACTGTAGCAGTGGGAAAAATTATGTAAGACCTCCCCATACTGAGGCGTGTGGCAAACACAAGTGAAGGCAAGATTCACTGCTGGTTGTTTCCTTGTTTCCTCGCAGAGAGACGGGAATGAAAGGAGAAATTCTCATCAATGGACAGCCCCGTGACCTGCGCTCCTTTCGCAAAGTCTCCTGCTACATCATGCAGGATGACATGCTCCTTCCTCATCTGACTGTCCAGGAAGCTATGATGGTGAGCTTTGTTCCTGGCTCTAATTTATTTGAACAGGATAAAGTGGAGAAATCACTGTGTACTGTGCATGTGTTCTTATTCCTGGCAATGCCCCAAACCATTATCTCTGTTTGATCCTACTCAAATGAAAGTCCTTGGACTTTGATGATGTCTTGAATTCCATTTCAGTCTCAACCTTCTAGGGGTTGTGTGAGCTTCTTTAGCTTTATAATTTTCAATTTGAGACCAGCATTATGATCTGGAAGGAGATCCAAGGCTCTGCTCTTTACATCTCCTAGAGAATGAAACCTGAAATTCTTCACCAATGAGCCCTTGTAGGGACTGTCTGTTTTCACTTGAGTAGCCTCATCTGTCCCTTTCTCCCCATCTTCCATGTTCTGACTGCAAAATGTTATTTTGAGTTCATCATGATCTCTCTGCTACTTCTACTCTTTGTGCCTTTTCTTTAGTAAAGGCATTGTATAAAATTTCTCTCATATCTTTCTGGGAAAACAACCAGAACAGAGTAATTCCAAGACTTAAAGGCAACATAAATTCTTCCTGTTTTTCATAGCATCAAGGAGTTTACAACTTGCCAGCTTGACCAGTTAGTCTAGAAGTGCCTGTTGCTCAGTTTTTCTCAGAGGCTGTTACCAAAATAAGGCTAAGGTTGTCAGACTGTATACCAGCAACAATTCACAAATTTTAAAGCCAGAAGAAATCACTGCAGTTTTTCTGTCACTGATTTCTGCAAAGGTTCCTTTGTGAGGAATTTTTTTCTTCTCCTTTGTTTACTTGAATGTAATGTCAGAATCCCACAGGACCACTTTTGTAGAATTGGGCCCAGATTATACTTGCTGTCTAAATTAATCAATCAAGGCTCTGACACAAATAAATACTTAACAGTTTAATTGCTTTTAATAAAGGTTAATCATGATGTTTTGTGGAGCTGCCTCTCAGGACAGCAGATGACATCTGCACAAGATTATTTATTTCTGTACTTATTTGTTTGCATCCTGGAGAATGGCAGAGTTCAGTTACCCTTATGATACGGTTAAAGCACAAATAAACTGTGTTTCTAGCTTTTCCTATTGGCTGTGCAAAAAAAACATGACTCTCCCATCTTCCTCTCAGGGTCTTTGACTTGCAGAATGGCCTTTCTTTCTGACATGCCAATGATTGCTTAAGTCAAATTTCACCCCATTACTTACTGCACAGGCACATGTGATGCTTGTGATTTGACATTATAGTTCAACTTCAAACTTGCTGACTGGATTGGAAGAAGTTGTTTAAATGGTGTGCTGGGATGTCATGCCTGAGACATCCACTATAACTAGTGGTTGTGCTTCAGATCATTTCAAAATCAAATTCCATTGTTTTGCACTCCAGGTATCTGCTCATCTGAAACTTCAAGAGAAAGATGAAGGGAGGAGAGAAATGGTATGTATACTCTCCATCAAACTGAAAATTTTTGGTGATGCCAAATAGCCATGAAGTGAGCTCTGTAAAGCAGATATTTTTATCTAACATTGAAGTGCATTGGACTTGCAATGACAGAATAAATCATAGCCTCCAAGTTGACAGGTGTCATTAGAAGGGAATATTTACTGCAGTCTCCAGGAAAGCTGCTTTCAGTGTGAGACTAGAAAATTGTAAACTATTTGCTGAAATAAATTCACAAGTTTTGTAGGAGTCCTTTTAATGTACCTGAGCACCTTAGATTCTCTCATATGCACATCTGAGGGCTCAGACATCTGAATGAGATAAGTCATGTGTGGCAATGGTGAGTATAGGTCTTAATTTTTCCAAGGGCTAATGAAAAGCTCAACAGTTCTTGTAACTGCTGCAGAAATCACTGTGCTTGTGTTGAAAGCAGTTGATCTTTGTGGCTGTGCTGGTGGGCACATTGTGGCACTGGACAAGTTAATGTAATTGCAATTAAGATCAGACTAATGTAGTTTGAAGCTGTGTTGAGTGACTTAGGTTTGGACAAGTAGAAAACCAGGCTAGAACATGCACATCTCTTTCCTGAATCCTGTGAATGAGGTGCATGGTTTACTCTTGCACATTCACTGCACTGTCCTGCTTGTACCTGCTGCTGACCTAGGACTTTCCCAAGCAGGAGAGAAGTCCTGGTGTGTTTTTTTGCTCATGGAGACCTACAACCCATCTGGATCTCCACTAGGAAGTGTGCTGCTCTCATCTATCAGTGGTGAAAAGTACACACTTTGCCTGAAATGTGGAAATTATGGCAACTTCATAGGCAAAGCAGCTATTTTTGTGGCTCTGCTTTGTATTTATTTCCAAACTGGAGTGATTGGCATTTCTTCAGTCTCAGAGAATCCTTGAAAACCAGAAGGAGCTCCAAAGAGGGAAATTTAACAGGAATCAGCATATGTTTTGTAGCTCAAGATTGATTGGATTCTTTCAAACATTTGTTTTTTAATATGCTAAACACAGATTTATCTTTTTTTTTTTTGAAAATAAAATTATTTAGAAACAACTGTTAATTTTATTTGTACTTTGAAAGTCAATTCATTTACATTTTAGTGAGTTAGGCCAGGCAAGTTAGTTCCATTGTTCACAGTGTCACTAATTTACAAACAACTTTTGGAGGAAAAAAACTGTTCTATGTGTTCATTCAATTCCTGTTAGAAGGTCAGTCATTCTCTGGTTGCTGTTACTGGCCTATGCTGGACTTGATCATTCATTTTATTGCTGTAAATTGTAATGTAAATGTTTATCGTAGATAAATGTTATGAATTTATGCACCTGTGTTAGCAGGATTACAGATTCTTGTTTAAAACAGGGACAAGTGCAAGACCCTTCAGTGAACTATAGTTTATATTTCTAGTTGACCTAACTTGTGCTTCCCATGTCCTGAAGCATATTTTCTGGAGATAAAGGGAATGAGGTAGTTGTGTTCTCTCTGAGAACAAGGGTTAGTGGTTTTTGTTCTTTTTTCACTCCCTCTCACTGAGAGAAATTGCCACTTTTTCTGGAAAACTCCCTCCACCCAAGCAATTAATACTTTCAAAAACGATGGATTCCTTTTCTTACACTTCAGTGAAGTATTAAATATCTTTGGCTTGTTTTCTACCTTTGAAGTGGTCGACTTTTTTAATTGCATGAGCAATGTAGCTTGGATTCACTCATTTTTATGCTCATGCTTTTACTGATGCCAAAGAGCTCTTTTCCTTATTTAGAACTATCAGGCCAAATCTGAAGCAGAAAAATTTATAGCATTTGGGATTGTTCTCTTTTTGCTCCAAAGACCCTGGGACAAGCTGTGCCCTTCCTGAGGCTGTGCCTTGAGGAAATCCCAAACATCTGAGAGTGCCTGTGACAACTGATTGGACTCTGAGGAGAATGAAAACACTTAAAATCAATGGCTGCACTTTAAAGAGTAGACTGTGAAGAACAGATGAGATAAAGCAGGTCATTGCTCTATAGAAACCACTGATTTTTTTTGTTATACAGTTCTCCAGTCCCTTGTGGGTGCAACCTAGAAGTTCTATTGAAAGAAGTTTCTTGGTTTCACTGTAATAACCCCTGACATGCTGCAAAGCTCTTTTGATGTCAGTGCCCTATCCAAGGGGTGCTGTGGAAGGCCTGATTTCCACCCCATTTTTGCAGGCAGTGCTTCTTTCCTGAGTTGAGGTCATGTAGGACAAACAAGTAGAATTTGGGTCAAAATAGTATGTGGTAAATTGTTAAGCCTCACTGAATCTGGTAAGTGCTACATTAGATGGAAAAAGGCTTTGGTGTATGGATGGTGAAACAAAGTCATGAGCTGGTTAACAATCTCCATGAAAATCAGGGAAGAGGATTTTCTTTTGTACTAACAGCGTGGAATGTTCTGTTTCCTCAAGGTAAAGGAAATACTGACAGCCCTTGGTTTGCTGACATGTGCCAATACGAGGACTGGGAGTCTTTCTGGTGGCCAGAGGAAGCGTCTTGCCATTGCTCTGGAGCTGGTCAACAATCCTCCTGTCATGTTTTTTGATGAACCAACCAGGTACTTCCAAGGCCAAAAATTAAAGATAGACAAATATTGCTTTATATAGCAGAGCAGTGCTGCAGATAAGTTATTCACCTCTAAGTCCTTGGAAAAGGCTCATTTTGTGTTGCCTGTAAGCACTGACTAAGGCCACAAGAAATAATTTGATTTGGGTACTTAGTGCCTTGGGTCACTGCTGTAACTGCTGGACTGTGAGACTATAAATAACATTTAAAGGAGACACAAACTGAAGCAGGAAGGGAGAGAGGAAAACATTTTCAGATGGTGGCACGAATTTTCTTTTTCAAGCAAAGATAGCTTGAATGTAAACATTCTAAAATGTGACTTTTAGTAATGAATGTGATCAGTCTAGGAGGAGGCTGGGAAAGCTGTGAATATGTATCTATTCATTAAAGTTGGGAGCATTTAAATCTGCAGTCCTAAAATGTAGAAATCCCTTAAGGCAGCTTTGAGAATACTCTTATTTTTCATTCTCAGGCATGCTTCCAACTTAATTAAAAGACTGATGGAGAAATACAGGCATAAGGTTGGCATATGATAAAATTAAACTGCTACAGACAAAACTTGTGAAAGGATAATAATGAGAGACCAAGTAGCAAATACATGTGCTAATTTTGAGTGGTGCCTATGGACCTGTGGATAACAAACTTCTTTCTTTTTCTTCAGTGGCTTGGACAGTGCATCATGTTTTCAGGTTGTCTCTCTGATGAAGGCTTTAGCCCAGGGTGGCAGATCCATCATCTGCACAATTCACCAGCCCAGTGCAAAACTGTTTGAGTTGTTTGATCAGGTATTACTCTCAAACTTTCTCTTTATGTGCAGTTTAGGTAGGTTATACTTCAAAGACTACAGTCTTTCAGTGAAAACATAAGTAATTCTAGTTGATGGTTCCAAATCAAATAAAGAAACTAAATAAGAGCAAATAACACTTTATTATTTTTCCCCCCTTTTTCTCTGCCTATTTCCTTTATTTACATGTAGTGTTTGAAAAGAATCTTGTGAAGTCATGATTATTCCCCTTGTGATTATCATACCTTCACCCACCACTGCTCTTGTTCACAAGGCTGTCAGTAAAGTAAATTAGAGTAGTACAAAAGCAGGAGAACTGTAGTCTCAATATCTGCAATATTGCTAGTACATACTCTCATCCTAGCTACACAGGTGTAAATTCAGAAGATGTTATTCACGTGAAATAATGAGATTTAAATTTACTTTAGCCTTGTTAGGAGATTTAAATTAGACCCATAGGAGCTCAGAGAAAACCTGCTATGCCATAGGTGAACAAGCTCTTCCAGATTGCCAGTCTGGCAGGGAGGTTTATTAAAAGTCAATAGTGTGGCTAAAAATCAGAATAATCAAGCTGTTTCCCATTGCTGTGCTGTCCCACCTCTCCTTCCACTCCTGCATTCACCAGCCTTGTCTCCCAGCCCAAAATACCCGTAGTGTGGAAATTAGATGGCTTGGCTCTACAGTTTCTTACCTATTTTCAGCAGGTGTCTAAGGCTGGAATTAGTGTGTTTCTGTGTTAATGTGCTTTTAAGTCCTGGAGGGAATATTTGCACAATTCAAACCTTAATCATTTAATTTTCCATTAGTTGTAATTCCATGCAAAGGTAATTTCAAGTGGTGACAAATCTTCCCAAGGTGTTCTTCCCGCAGGGACAAGAGGATGTTATTAGGTTTATGGATTGCTGTGATTCAAGCAGCAGGTTCAAATATTTTGATACTATTTCACAGTTTTCTTTTTTCCTTTTCTCCTCTTCACCTTGTTTTCCAGCTCTATGTTTTAAGTCAAGGTCAATGCATTTACCGTGGGAAGGTAACAAACCTTGTTCCTTACTTGAGAGATTTGGGGTTGAACTGCCCAACCTACCACAATCCAGCAGATTTTGGTAAGGACAACTTGAATACTTTATTTATTTTGTAGTAGATTAGCAGCTTGAGGGTCGTGGGGACCATGGTATGGTTGTACTTTCATACATGTATTCTTAGGCGTGTGTGTACACATATATACCAAAATTCAAATTCAGATGAGTCAGAATTTCTCCTAAATAATTTGAATGCCATCTAGTGGTACAATCTAGTGATTATTTCTCTCTGGTGGAAGTCCAGGTTCAGGAAATGAAAGATAAAGCATGTTCTTTAGTGCTTCATATTAATTAATATTGGTGGTTTTTCACACTGGCTCCAGTATTCTGGTTTTTAACACTGAGCAATACCACTGTGGTATTGAGCAGCTATTAGCATTGAGGGTTTTTTCAGTGTTGTGTCTGAATTCCAAAGTGGTAAGGATACAAAAATAGACCTTTGTCATTTTTTATTACCAGCACTATCTCTAAAACGGTTCATTTAACTGTCAGGATGAAGAGACTTCCCTGAAGATTTATAGAAAGATACATACAAATTATGTTGTATGCATAGGAATCTGCATATGGAAATTTAGAGCCTGTTCTAGTCAAAACTTGTGTTTCAGTGCTACAGAACCAAGGGGATCTGATATTAAGGCTTGTAATTAGTCAGTGGTGTAAACCAGTAACTTAACCTTCTGTTTTTTATAGTTATGGAAGTAGCATCTGGTGAATATGGAGACCAGAACAGTCGACTGGTCAGGGCAGTGCGGGAGAGGATATGTGACACAGACTACAAGAGAGATGTTGGTGGTGAGAACGAGCTGAATCCCTTCCTCTGGCACCGACCTTCTGAGGAGGTATCTTGTCTATCCCAACTCATGGGCATGGCTTGAGGCTGGAGGGGGAGGAAGAGAATTTAAACCCTTGGTCAACGCAGGAGGTTTCTGGGCTGATGTGAGTGGGGTTTTCTGAATGAAAACTAAGCAAGATGCTGTGAAGACAGAAGTTTATTCTTTCGTGTGTTTCCGCAGGATTCCTCCTCCACAGAAGGCTGCCACAGCTTCTCTGCCAGCTGCCTAACCCAGTTCTGCATCCTCTTCAAAAGAACCTTTCTCACCATCATGAGGGATTCGGTAAGACTGCCTTGATTAGAGCTTTTATAGCCAAAAGGTCTATTCAGTTGGGGGTGAGGTAGTGTAAAACATCTCAAAGGTCCTGTCCAACAGCTCATCCATGAAGATTATCACACTTTCAAAGGCAAGAGACTCATCTTTCAGTCTTGCTGTTAACTGTACCATCTTCATTGTGAATGACAGTTTGCTTCAGAGCACTCAGGAGCACCTAACTGGCCTAAAAACCTAAAGCTTAAATCCCCTCTGTGCTGGCAGGTCCCTCATACAGTTATTAATCCTATAGAAAATCGAGTGAGAAGTTGTACTGGTGTGTCACGAAATTAGGTTTTCCAGAAAATTCAGGATGGCAGAGATAATCATTTCTGTGTGATGTGGAGTTAATACTTGAAGTCTTTATTTTTGGAAACAGAAAATTGGTAGATAAAGGTTTTGCTTCTCAGAAAAGGGAACATTTCTGGTTTTGTATATTTAATAGAAAGATGAAGTAAGTGTCATAATGAAATTCATTCCTGAGGAAAAAAGTATATCTTTCACATGTTTTTCTTAAACAACCCCCTTCAAAATCCCAAACCCTGCAGTGTTCATGTATGTCCATTAAATGTTTTGGGTGCCTAGTTTGCATGAACAAAATGCAAAATGACCTGGTTTTTAATCAATAATTTATTTTCACATCTCTAAGTAGCTGAGTTTTGTGTGAATTCAAGAGATAGAATAGATATTTACATAATGATGCTTTGAAATGTAGTCAAGATAGGATTGTCCCTTCATTAACAGGTGTGAGTTAGATATTATCTTCCTCAACTCATCTAAAGGCACAGCTGTCCAAGGAACTCACCTGTGACCAGTATAATTGCTACTGGTGGGCCAAATTTTCTATTTGATAAATAGCAAAGGGAAACACTGTATTGGATGCCATAGTAAATCCAATCAGCTGTTTTCTCTGCAACTCTGGTTGGGAAGTTATGGCTCAACCATGTAATTCCAGTGTTTAGAAAAAAACTAATTTCCAGACCATATATTATGCCCATTTGCTGTTTTTCCAGCACATATCTTTGCCATAGCTTGTTCTCCCTTGCTGTTTTACATTATAGTGTGTTTGTCCATTAAGGATTAATTAATTAATTAAGGTCAGAGGAAACTGTAACTTATTTTCTGATGCGTAGATTGAAGAACAGTATTGGTTTTAAGATTTTTTTTTTTTCTACTCAACTGTAAAGACTTGCAGTTCTTGCACATTTTGCCATTTATTTTGTTCTTCCAAGCCTCTTGTAGGAATGTTGCATTGCAGAGAAGGCACAGAAAGCTAATTTATGCCTGATGAAGTTAGTTTGGTCTGTACAAGCCTGAAACACCTTTTCTGCTTCTCTTCTGCTCTGGGAGATTTATCCTTTAGTCAGGGAGAGAGTCTTCTCCTGATGAATGAGGGCCGACGGCTCCGTGTCATTGTCAGACAGTAAGAGTCCAAGTTGCAGCATAAGCAGTTTTTGTCTGTATTTGCTGGAAGAAATTTTTGTGTGTCTGATTGACACTGGGAAGCTCATCTCAGTAAGTTTTCCTTAGCTGAAGCCCAGTTTGCCAGTAGGAAATGAGCATTTCCCATTCAAGGGAGTTGGAACTAGGGTCCCTTTAAGGTTCCTTCCAACACAAACCATTCTATGATTTGATGACTTCTGTATAAGTTCTGGATGTAAGTACTCCTTTTCTGCAATCAGTATATGTGATTCCAGCCATTTGCCATTGTTGTTGAACACAGACTTTCTGATCAGAAATACCTCTCTTTTTCCTTGCTTGCAGGTCCTGACACACTTGCGTATCACCTCACACATCGGCATTGGGCTGCTCATCGGTTTGCTCTACTTGGGCATTGGCAATGAAGCTAAGAAAGTCCTCAGCAACTCTGGTTTCCTCTTTTTTTCCATGTTGTTTCTTATGTTTGCTGCCCTCATGCCAACTGTCCTTACCTGTGAGTACCAGTCACACTTGCATCCACAGGGAAGGAGGTAGCAGAAAGGTGGGAGGGTGTGTTGTAATGTGTCTGTTTTGCATAAGATGACATTTGACTTGTGGCTTCTACTTCTAAGACAAGAGTGGGGGAAAGTCTTGCACCCTCAGAAGCACTGCTGTGTAGAGACAAGAGAGATAGGCTTGGCCTGTGGTACTTCTCTCTCCCCAGTTTTGCCAGTGTTTCTCAGCCTGGACAGTTCACTCTTACAGTCTTGGACTGGAATTTCCCCATGTGCCAGTGCATTCCAATCATGTCCTGAGCTTGTGGTTGGTCTTAGAGAGGATGTAATCCTCTCTTTCTGCATAAAATCCTCTCTTTCTGCATAAAATCAGCTTATTCGTGTGGTGTCAGAAGCAAACTCCTGCAGTGTGAACTGCTCCATGCTTCCTTGGGAGTGCTGTTACTTTGGATTCCTTGTTGGACTGAAAGAAATAACCAAGCTCTTCAAGCTTTGACACCACTTTTAATGGAAAATTCCTCTTTAAGGGAGGTTCAGATCATCTGAGTAGACTGGTCCATAGTCTAAACAGTGAGCAACTTAGGGCTGAGCTCTTACAGTTCATTACAAATCACTGAAACTATTGCTGCTCTGTCAGAGACCTTAGAGTTCCAGTCCCACCATGGGCCTGCAGCAATGCAGGATTAGATAAGGCTAAACTGTGCTATTATGTGCAGTGATAATTGCACACTGACAATCTAATTTATTGCTTTGTGTTCTCTGCAGTTCCCCTTGAGATGGGAGTATTTCTTAGAGAGCACCTGAACTACTGGTACAGCCTGAAAGCCTATTATCTCGCCAAAACCATGGCTGATGTTCCTTTTCAGGTATATGCTCTATACTCTGCAATAAAATAAGAAGCATTTAAGTTCATGACAAGTCCTCTTGCCAAGAAGATTAGTACTGGTATTTTATCCAGCGAAATAATAGGGAAACTGTCCATATTTGTGTGCTCAAGCTTCAGGGCCAAATCAGAAGCACCCTAAGAATGAAGGACAAAAGCTGAGACCTGACCCAGTGTTCTTTTAGTAAACATATGACCATCTTTGCTCTTTTTGCAGAAGGGGAATTGAAAAGGGCTGTAAGCAAGTGGGATCAGTTTTTTAAGGCCCAAGTAGTAAGATAGCATTTGAGAGAGAGCGAGAGAGAGACCAGTCTGTGACAGGTTCTCTTCAGCCAGGCCGGTCATTTAATGGAAAGACTGAGAGTTGTGGATTAACTACAGCTCCCCATGTTTTTATCTTACTCAGAGTAACAGTGAATGTTTGGCTTAAATGGACTAACTCCAAGTGTATTTGCTTGCAGATCATGTTTCCTGTGGCTTACTGCAGCATTGTGTACTGGATGACTTCCCAGCCATCTGATGCACTCCGATTTGTCCTCTTTGCAGCCTTGGGAACCATGACATCCCTGGTGGCTCAGTCACTGGGTCTTCTCATAGGTGCAGCCTCTACATCCCTCCAGGTATTGACAGTGTTTTGTGGTCTCACAGGAACTCTGCTGTCTCCTAACGCTGCGTACTCTGCTGCTGTGTCCCCAGGACATTTGTTGTGAGGTGACAGGCAAAAAGCTGTCTTGGTCTGATAGAGTTCTTAATGTTTCCCACTAGCATCAACTTAAACAACATATGCATGCACTGGATGTGAGGCTCTGAAGTTCCTTTCCCATCTGAACGGGGCTGTGCCTGCCCCTGCTTGAGTGGATTGTCACTTGCTATTCATCCCAGACTGAGCAAGTTCTAGAAACTGCAGGACTGATGCATTTCTGTGCCCCTACAAGGTGGAGGTAGGCCATGGTGATCAGTAGCTCAGGAGAAGGTTCTTCCATACACATTCAGAAAGGTTGCAGAAGGCAAGGTAGGAAAAGGCTTGCCCAGAAGCTAAGCTTACTCAGAGGGAGGAAGAGAAGCAGCTGTTAGATGACTCTCACACTGGAATCTGTCCATCTAAGTCCATTCTGCTCCCTAGCAGATGTGCAGAGGTGACCATTCCACAGCCAAACTGCTCTGTGGTGATTGTGATAACAGATGACACTGACTTCAATATGCATTGATGCCATCAACATTTCTGCAGTAGAAGACTTGATTCCCTCTCTGTGCCACCCTGTGAAGACCAGCGTAGCCCTGTGGTGTGATCCCTGTGCTTCTGCTCTTCCCAGAGATACCTGCATGGTTCTTTGCCTCGGAAGAGATGTAGAGAGGAGAGGCTGTAGTTGGGTCAAGATCTGTCATCCCCTCCAAAGCCAACCAGCTGGAGATATTCCTTATCCTCTTCACAGTGTTTTAGAACGACTTGAAGCTACTGTTCATGTGGGATTAATGGGGAGGGAAGTCTGTGTTTCCTCAGCAGAGAGTGAGTGAGAAAGGATAATATTTAGAAGGTCTTTCTCATACCTAGAGGAGCAAGGGAATCACAGTGCTCATCTGTCTCTGTAAACTTTGTGGTGTGGGTTCAAGTCCTTCAAAGGACAGATGCCAGCACAGCAGTGTTATTAAATAGTAAAAGGGTTTAGGAAGTGGAGAGGGACCCTTTCTTCCTCCACTAATAGGATCTAACATCTCCCACACAAGAAATCCCATAAGAAAAAAAATCAGTAATTTTCTAGTATTTGGAACAGGGATAATTTTGAGGAGTAGCACTACTCCCAAGTGTAATGAAAAGCAAGTTAGTGTTTATATTTCCTCTGTCTGTTTGACAAGAGATTGTCTATTCCTTCTCTTCACAGGTGGCAACTTTCGTGGGCCCAGTTACTGCCATCCCAGTTCTTCTCTTCTCTGGTTTTTTTGTCAGCTTTGATACCATCCCAACATACCTCCAGTGGATGTCCTACATTTCCTATGTCAGGTACTGCTAGGGAGGCCATTAACCTCCCATCTGGAAATGCTTTTTGTTTGCCTTTGCTTGGCTGGTTGATTGGTTGGTTATTTTGGGTGTCAAAGACATACATACGATGTGTGCCACATTATCTCACTGCATTTCATGTTGTATATAATGTGAAATAAATAAGAACATTCCCTATGGGCTATTGGCCACAAGTCCATGTCAGTCCCCTTGGAAGTCAATGGGATTGCACAACATGCAAATCTTCCTGGATTTTGCAATAGTGGATTTCTGAAATAATAGGGACTTTTAGAGAGAAATTGATGCCAGCACCTCATTGGGGAAGAAAAATGTTGTCTAAATCACTGCTGTGTCTTTAGGTAGATTTGTTGGCTAAAGGCCTGGTTTTAAGTTTTCCAGTAGCACTGCCACAAGGACCATGGGATTTATATCACTCTAATTTAAACTGGTGTTTTAAGAACCATTGGCACCTTAATCCTATCTATGTCTGTCACTCTTGCTGTCTGACACAGCTCTCTCAAGATGAGGTGTTTGCCATCAGGAAACCTCTGGATGGATAGTTTAGACTAGACACTGAGATGTCAATAGCTGAAATGAGGAGAGGTGTATTTTCCCATCCTCCTTTTCCCCACCCTTCCCTAATACTGGGAAAAACCAAGCAAAAATATCCTTTCATTTGGCAAGTGAGGTCTTACACAGAGATAACAAGGCTGCACCCCCTGAATTGATACCTAGAATTGAAGATGAGGCCTTAAACCATTGCCTAGCCTAGGTGAGGTCTCCTGAATCCAAAGGGAGTTATTGTATGTGTGGGATCCATGATGGCTTGATGGCTTATCTGCTTGCAAAACCAAACACTGAGTGCACCTAGTGCCAGGGGAGATGTGGGAACACTGTTAGTGAAACCATTAGTGCATGGAGAGAAAGAGAAGAGACATTCTAGATTGATGCTGGTTTTAATATATTTCTGACTTCAAACCATAATTGTATCCCTGTTGCTTATTTAAAAATAGAAAGCAAATTAATGATGTCACTTCTAAATGGGGAATTTCTGAACATGAGGTGAAATTGGGCTACTTTCTGTTTTAACATTTTTCCTTGGAAAAAAAAAATGCATTATAGACTACCTGGAATCGGTTAAAGGCAAAACTTCTTTCCTTGTTCAGTCTTAGGTAAAATGACAGTGACAAGTCATGTGCTTGATTGTAACAGGGGTAAAACTTGCCCCAAGACACTTGTCAAAACAATATTGAACCCCTTGGTGTTTCAGCTGAGCTCTCACAGGAGTTGTATTGCTGGAGTGCTTGAAACAAATCCTCAGGACTTTTCCTTGTAATCCATCCTTCTTCTTTCCAGATATGGGTTCGAAGGAGTTATTCTCTCCATCTATGGACTGGACCGGGAAGACCTGCATTGTGACAAAGATGACACTTGCCATTTTCAAAAATCAGAGGCCATTCTGAAAGAACTGGATGTAGAAAATGCCAAACTTTACCTGGACTTCATTGTTCTTGGAATTTTCTTCTTCTCTCTGCGCGTAATTGCCTACTTTGTTCTGAGATACAAGATCCGAGCGGAGAGGTAAAGGAAAAACAGCTCAAACAATGCAGTAGGGAGATCTTTAGACATGCAATAGAGGGCACTTGACATTGTCTCACTGTGGCAGGATGGTCCCCAGTGCCCAGCTAGATGCTGTTCTGACCAAGCCCATGGAGAGCCACAATGGGATAGTGGACATACAGTGTTAAGCCAATCAGTCCAGTTGGGTTGGGTCATGTTTTCATTACACTTTCTAGCTTTAACTAGGAAGAAGAAATAGAAGGGAATTTTACACCACAGAATACCAATACCAAGGCAGTGTAACTGTAATAAGAAACCTGGCTGCAGGAACTTTCCTTATGAAAACCAATTTCAGGATAAGGTCACTAGGATACTAGTCCTGGTAGCCAGAATAGTGTAATGTCATCTCTAGTTGATGAGGTAATGAGATGCAAAATGGGAAATGCAAAGAAAATAGGATTCTCTCATCTTTTTAAATCCAGAGTTTCATCTTTGCAATTTTCTATGTATTATTTTGCAATTCTTTTCCACAGAATTACCCCTTCTGGCCAGAAGTCTGTAAATGTATTAATAAGGTAAAGACATCTTTTTAATATGGATACTTTTTTAACACAAATCTGGAGTGATTCAAGCAATTATTTTTGTTTTCTGTCTAAATTTAGAATTTTGGTGCTTTACTTGTCGAGCTGGTCTCATATCTGAAAACTGTAATGATAGGAGGAAAAGGCAGATCCTGAGTCTGCTCTAAACCTGTGGTCCTATTTGGAAGCATCACTGGATAGCACACGCAGTAAGACATGGTCAAGCTGTCACTGAATGATTGAAAAAAACATTATTTTGCAGTGTCTTTTAAATCCTCAGTATTTGTGATATTTGAAATACTAACTCTGCTCATTATCTGTTTGATCTACCTCCTGCAAATGAAAAATCAAAGCACTCCAAGGCTTATTTTTTTTCCTTAAATTGTGAACGCAGAATCTGTCCCTAAAGTGATTGTTAAAACTTGATGGAGTGCAAGAGCTGTCCACAGATCAAAGCTTGGGCTACTGTGTTAAAACACTCGTTACTGCCTCACATGACAATGTTCATTATATCTGCAACTCTCTTCAGAATACACAAATGACCTTGTAATACTGCAGGTCTAATTATGCCAAGTGGTTTTGTTCTTATCCTGAAGTCTATGTGCACAATCTGGGAATTAATAGCTAGTTGATCTGAGCATCAATGAAACTGTTGTTTGGCATATCTCACCTTTGTAAATTTGGCAGGGGGAATTCTGGTTCCAAGTTAATGTGAAGTTTATCACCAATTTTCATGGGTTTGGATTTTTAACCCAAAATGAAACCATGAGGCCAATACTCACCTTGGTGAACTTCTGTGCAAATTCCACTACCTTCTGCCATTACTGTGATTTTATCATGGTGTCCCACACCTCCAAGTGAGACGTACACACTCTGTAAATGCATTATTCCTATCAGGATGCTGAAGTCTTGTCCATTGGAAGCAGCTCAATGTCAGCAAACCATTCAGGAGCTCAACAACTCCTGGCAGTAGAGTAGGTAAGAGAGACCTCACACATCTGCTGGCCCCCAGCAGTCACTATCCACACAGTTTTCAAAGTCTCCATGGCCACAGCTACACTAGGAAACTAAACAGTGCCAGGGCCAGTTCTGTTAGTCCTCAGGCAACTGGGGCTGATAGGAATGGTCCTTGTACTGATGTCTAAACAGAGCCCAAACATTGTCTGGAAAAGCTCTGACTGTGCTGGGCTGCAGTGAAGACAGTTGTTCCCATTTCTCCTGGTCCTTGCCCAAGCTCTGTTTAATTTGCCAACAGAGACACAGGTCGTGTGTATCTGTTAAACTCAGGATGTCTGAATAAAGCCTGTGTTCTGGAAGACTTGAAATCAAGTCACATATTTAGGAAAGTTAGCTAATCTTTCCCTGAAAATGATATTGACCTGTGAAAGCAAGGTCAGTCTTACTGTAGAAGAAAACCAAAATCCTTACACAGCCTCTTTGCTGTTGCTAGTTATTTATTCTTTTTTTTTTTTTTCACAAAAAGCTTTTACACAGCTCTGCAGCTTTTCCAGGCATAATCACAAGCAGGGATGTACCTACATGGCTGTCAGATTTGAGAAATTATGAATTTTAGCTAAGTAATACTCATAGCTGTGAATCATTTTAAAGTAACTCACAAGCCGAAATCCCTTGGCACATTGTGCCGTGATCCTTCCAAGACTCTCCAAGTGTTTGTGAGTATTACAGGCTATTCAAACACTGTTTGCAAGGAGACAAAAGTGTACGTTTGCCAAATTGCTCTTCAGTTACACACTGCTGGTCCAGCTGTGCTGAGTATGAGAGTGTGATGTCCATGGCATCGAATACCTTCAGGGCTCATGTTTTTGTGTTTACCAACACCATTTACCAAATACCACACCAAAAATCCCTTGCAGTGTACCAAATGGGGTAACTTTGCTGACATTTCAACACGTAACTTACACAGTGGCAGTACTGCTTTCTCCCATCTAGACCAGTTTAGCAGTGCAAGTTCCTTGCTGTCTTGTTAGCTGTGCCTGTCCCTCTGTTTGTAGACCTTCTTATTTCGCCTCTTCAATCTGCAACATGTCCTCCTGCACTGTAGCTTTGTATTGTGTTATGGTGGCAAAAAAGTCTGGTCCCCCATGGGTGTTCCTAAGAAAATGAATACTCTGGAACATCTTTTATCACTCCGTTATTTGTTAGATATGTTTTCTCCCAGGCATCTGCTAGCAGCACTTAGCTGGAAGTTTCTGTTCCAAGGAACACTTTCAGTCTGTCCTATCCCAGTAAAGAAACAATTCTCTGGAAACTCAGTGCTACTCATAGATGAGATCATCATTCTTTCCCACCTTAGCTCACAAATTAGCTAATGATCTCTCTTTTTGTTACTGCTGTGGGATGGAAGTGTTTAAAATCCATCCCAATTATGTTTTCATATGCTGCAGAGATTTTTAACGTCGTCTCAGGCTAAAATCCATCCCAATTATGTTTTCATACGCTGCAAAGAGTTTTAACGTCGTCTCAGGTTGGCTTTTTTTCCTCTTTATGTGGAAATAAATTCTAACAGGGTGGTAGAAAACATTCCCAGGTTAATGGGCTGAGCATGTATGTGCTGTAGTGCTAAGCCAGCACATTGGGAAGCTCTGGAGATTTCACATAGAAGAATAATAAGGCCAGCAAGATTCTAAAGACTTCAAATCCTTCATTTATATAGCCATACATAAATAGCCATAAACTGTTTGAAATCAATGCCATTATTACCATTTGAACCAGTCATGATCTGGCTAAAAGTTGCATAAGAGGCTAAAGGTTTATAAAATGGCACTTGTAGACTGAATATATGATCTCTGTTGGGATTGTAGGAAGACTTTAGTGTTCTCTTGGCCCCCTTGGGGTTTTTTTGAGCTGTTTTGACATGTTGCTTTGGTTACTATCTGCATCAGTCAAGATTCAAATGCTTTTTTGTTGTTTTTCTTTGTGGAAAGTTGCATATAATCTGAAAAACCTTGAAAGTTTTAAAAACTAACTTGAAGCATTATTATTTACAATTAAATAAAACATTTGGAAAACAGATTCTACTCATAAGAAATTGAGATTTCATCTTTATAGGTCAAAGGGAGTAGCAGAAGACTATGTGGTGCTGAAATCTTCTTCAATTCTCAGAGTTTGGAGCCCAAGTTATCCATTTTCATTAAAAGAGAAAAATATGGACTTATGTAATAGGGAGAGCTGGTTGTGTACGTGGGAGGTAATGAACACTTGAGTGCAAATATCAGGTGATTGACAGTTCAGTCTCCACTTTTGTGTCAAAGTCTGTGTTGTCAACCAAAGTTTTATTAAACATTTATTCCTGGAAAGAAGTGTGGTATGTACTGTCCTGTGCCACCCCAGTGATCCTCACAGGGGAGATCCTGCCTGTCCTGTTTGCTCAGTGCTGGAGGGATATTTTGGATTCCAATTCCAACAAAGTGCTGAAGTATCTTAGTAACTTCTCACATCTGCATTGTCTTGTGTGAATCAAAGGAACCACTAAATGGCTTGAAAATAAAATCCAGGCTTGAGTGCTGTGGTGGGTGAGGACTGTTTTGCACAGGAAGAATGAGATGTTGCTGTCTAAACAGACTTGGGGACTGTTGGCTTTGGGTTAGTGTGTAGGAGATTGCAGCTTTCCAGGGATCTTGAATTAATCTTTTTGAATCACAAAATACATCTTGTGAGGGGAAGAGGAGAATGAAAATCAAGCATGGAGATGAGTGTATATCTTTTATGCATATCTACTGTTGCTTTCTGTCATTGCTTTTGTTATTTGCATAGTTTTGGTAAGGAAAAATGAACTTTCTATTTGATTTTTTTCTTCCTGTACCAGAAATGCCAATCCAGGACTGTTTTACATTTGACCAATGTCAGCATTTATTTTTCCTTTCCAAACTAAACAGGCAGGGAGGGATCTTAATGAATTGTTTTTCAGTGATAACTTTTACTGGCATGAGGGATCTTAATGAATTGTTTTTCAGTGCTGACTTCTACTGGCATATGATTTTATCCTTTTGTCTCCTGCTCGGTGATGATCATATTCTGGAATAAAGGGCATAGGAAGAGATTTAAGGTGCAGTGATGATGTTTCCAAACAGCTCCTCAGAGAATGTGTGTGAGGTGGGTGGAAGCAGCATGAGTACCTCTTTCTGCAGCCTGCTGCACCTTCTTCCACATTGCCTTTGCTCACTGAGCTTCAGCCCCAGTCTGATTTGGTGGCTGTGTGGGCAAGAAGGTCACGTGTGTTTGTCCCAGATGATGCAGGAGAGCCCCCAGCGCTGCAGAGTTGGTTATCAGCTCCTTCATGGGGGTCAGGTTAGTTCTTTAGAGAGTTTTTGATACCTGTGGGATCTGCTCTGATCCTCCTTGGTCTTAGTGCAGCAGAAGTTGTCTTGGAGTCTTCATGGGGATTGAGCACAACATTTTCTGTCCCATACTGGCAGTGGCTCTCTGCTGGCATATCCTCCTTCAGGGAGGATTTTGAACTGCTTCAGCTGTCTTGGGTTGTGTGGGATGTAAGCACAAGCTCAAATGCTTTTCCAAACAGATGTAAGCACAAGCTCAAATGCTTTTCCATACAGAACAGTTCTCTTGACCTGTTTTGTTTTGGGCCAAGCTTTGTGAGTTAGCATGACCATGGTTGAACAGGACATGAGCTGCAGGAGTAGCAGCAAGGCAGAGCCTCTGGATGCATTGGTGGAGCTTGGGGTACAGGTGGGCAGCATTGGCCTACTGATTATATCCAGGTGTGGAATGAGAGGGAATGACATTCATGCTGCTTTTAACTATGGTACCCATGATTCAGCCAGTGAAATTCTGATCTTTTTCATAATGCTTTTGGAGATGGTGTATCTCACAGAAACATGGCTGGCTAAAAATGAGTCTAAGTTCATCTCTACTTTGCTCTGTAAGAAAACCACTCAGTTGCTTAGGTGAGCAACCCCAGTGCTGGTACTACCAACTGCAGAGGGTCACAGTGTGGTGCACTGGGGAGTTTCCCCAAACAAGGGGAACCTTGCAGGGAGCTGAGAGATCCACCAGGAGCAACAGTGGCCAGCGTCCCACCCCCAACTATAAAAAAAACCCCTGGGGAGCACCAGCAGGGTGGGCAAACAGGCTGTGGTGTGTCATCTTGTGTGTCAAGGCAGGCACTGAAGCCCTGCAGGCTCAACCAGGGAGCAGTGGTACCCACCTGGCAGAAAGCCACAGCCTCTCTAAGCTCTGCACCCACCACGACTGTAAAAGACAATGAAAAATGTTTCTGTAAACACAGCACTAAGGAAGAATCTCTGTCCTTTATTAGATGCCATTTTCCTACCAGAACAGCCCAATAGGGTGCAATTGCTCAGGAATATCCTTAGTTCTGTGTGAGAGCCATTTATAAAGTGTGATAATGTGAAAAGCTGTTGGGAAGTAGAAGTAGGCAGAAAATGACACCGTGTCATGTCCTCTGTAGGTTTATGACAGGCTGATCATTGTGGTGCCTGTGACACTGCCACACAGCACTAGTGAGCACATAAATTAAGTGCTGTGTGTCACTGAAGTTAATCACGAGCTCTGCTATTAGTGGACAGGGGCAGTAGCATTTTCAGGGATCAACTTCTGCTGTCCTCTGCTTAAGTACCTGTTTTCATAATACATAAAGAGGTTGTTGTAATGTATCCCACTGAGTGGTTTTTATAACCCTGCATATCATTCTTCATATTACATGTCCAAAAAGTTGCAGGTTGAGCCTGTAAGCACAGCAAGCTTCATTTTAATTCTGTTTAAGACTTTATTTTCTGTTTCTGTACATATTTCACATAGTTTCTGAAAGAGCAGTGGTACCATAGAGCACAAATCTAGCTTCAGTGTTTTGTTCTTTTGAGGTCTTAGGATGAGCAATGATTTTATGCAGTTGTCAACTGTAGAACCTTCTTTGTAAGAGACTGAGATTTCTGTTGAGACCTGTTGCCAGCACAGTAAAAGAAAGGGTGACCAGTCAAAATGTGTCTCCTTTGGCACAAGACATGCCCATGGCTCAGCCTGAACTCTCTGCATTGTTTATGCCTTCAAGACACATCAAGCTTTTGTCAACCCATTTTCTTCAGGGGGCTTCCATGCAGCTCAGCCCATGCCTACCCATTGCTTGTGTCCTTATTCCTAGATATTTGTGGTGGTTGTCCCTGTGGGGTGTAAAAATGAGCTGCTTGGGAACAGTGCAAGATAGGTAGAGATGGAGGGATGACTTTTAGACTGCTTTGAGCTACCAAATACCCAATGTGCTGGATCTGTGGGTGTGCTTCACTCTTTCAAGAAGAAAATAAAGCCTAAAATGTCTTTCTAAGCAGATTTCAAGGCAACATGGAAGTCTTTACTTATAAGGTTGACAGGGTTTTCTACTTCAGTGGCATCTGTGATGTCTTTTTTTTCCATTGTAGCTGATTTTAGTAGCCTCTTTAGGGTAATCATTATACAAACTCCTTTTTATTACTTCCAGAAACCAGCTTTCCTGGCCTCAGTGATAATTGTACCAACCTTTACAAACGTGAATTAGTTGTTGAGCCATTTAAAAAAAAATAGGAAAAAATGCACTCAAATTACAGTAAACTTAATTTAAGAAGATTTACATTGATGAATCTAAAAAGAAGACAAGTCCTGCAGTGGAGCCAAGCGTTTACCTGTGTCAGTAAAGATTTGTCAAACACCTTATCTGAGTCAGTTGACCTTATTGTGAGATACTGCCCTTGAATCTGTCACTGAATTATTTAACACTTCTTCTTTTGTTTTCAAAGCAAGAGTCAATGCAAGGT
This sequence comes from Acanthisitta chloris, assembly GCF_000695815.1. Classification (NCBI taxonomy): domain Eukaryota; kingdom Metazoa; phylum Chordata; class Aves; order Passeriformes; family Acanthisittidae; genus Acanthisitta; species Acanthisitta chloris. Next base: position 74,920 of record NW_008664549.1, on the reverse strand, counting down.
ATGATTTCAAATCAGCGTGCGAAAGTGTGCATATTCTGTATATCTAATATGTCATTGTTGTCTCTTGTTTCTGTAATGCATTTGCATTACTATAAATCAATTTTATTATGCTTCTCTAGAGACTATTGCTGCCTGCACGCTGTGATATATTTGCACTGTTGTAGATATATATATATACATATATGTAATTATATTCTATACACCATGTCTTTTTCAGGTTGCTTGTTACCTTTGTAGTTTATGCTTCCTGGTACAGTGGACCTGAGTAAAAATATGGGATGTGGGGCATTCTGATGACATATTACAGTAATAGAGAGATCTTTGTATATTTCTGTATACTTAATACCTGTAAGAAGAGATTTGTATGTGCATTATTTTCCAAACTAGGGCTTTGTTTTCTGAGACTAGAGAACATTTATGATAATGTAACAAAAAAAAAAGAAAAATCAAATAAAGTATTATTATTTTCAGACAGATGCCTTTGTCCCTGTTGTCTCTCCAAGGGAAGTGGCAGGTTTGCTGGTAGGGATATGTTTGCACTGCCTGCTCCTAGGTGCTGGCAGCCAGCAGGGACATGGGATTGCTTGTTTCAGATGTAGACTGTGGTGCTTTCAGGTGTCATGTTTTAACCCCAGCTAGCAACCAAGAATCATTCAGCCTCTCACACACTCCCCCACCAACAGGATGGGGGAGAGGATCAGAAGGGTATAAGTTAGAAAAATTCATGGGTTGAATTGTCCTTGTGCCACCCCCTCTTGACCACCACAGCAACAAAACCACCTGCCTTGTTCATCAGAGTTCAAGGGTAACAGCCGTAACTTTTACAAGTTAGTTAACTAACTGTCTAACCATAAATAACACGAGCAGTGATGCTTAAAGGATGAATTGCCCTAAGGATGCAATAAGATTGCATTTTCAAGACAATTTTCTAATGATAACAAAGATTGTACTTTATGTTATGCTATGTTTATAGACTTGCAAATAACACTAGATTGAAGGAATCCCAAAACCTCAATGTCTCCCCATGCCAACTGATGTCCATAGATCAGGAAGGGAAGAGGAGGAACAGGAGTCCTTCAGAGCCTGAATGGCAACGTAAATTACTTTAAGTATTTTATATTGCAGTTAATGCTATGAAACAAGCCAACCATAAACTTCTCATTAGCAACACTGTAAAAATGAATATCCCTCACATGCAATTACCATCCACTGTGTAATGGATTCATAAAGCAAAGAGCATTTGAAAATAAAGGACACTTTATGTTGCATTTTCTAACAGTTATCCATTTAAAACCTGCTTCAGAATGCAGGTTGAAAGGCACTGGAAGCCAGGAAAGCTGCTATGGGAAGAGTGATTGCCTCGTTGAGCATGAGAGGGTCCAGGGATCTGAGCAGTGCCCAGGTGAGCAATGAGCAGGTGTTGTGCTGTCAGTCCCTAGCACTGACATCTCTTGGGAGAGCCTCAATGAAGAGCTTGGTGGGGAAGTGGATGTTGGCAGCTCTATTTAGGGCAGAAAAGCTGTCAAGGGCTGGATTAGTCCAATTGGCACTAATTGCTTCAATTCCTGTTATTTAGGGTGTTTTAAATTTCATAGCCTCATTTGGTTTTGTGGTGGTTTTTTTTTTTTTAATGTGCCTTGAAGGTTTTTCCAAGATCTGTGAGGGGTTTTTTGTGCTGTCAACTCTGTGTGATGGCATTGCTGGATTCCTGACACTCAGATGTGTGTCTGTGCCTGCACACATGTGGAAAGGCTGAGAAGGAAGTCAATACTTGATCTCTTCCACGGGTGGAAAATATTGCCAAAACATGAAGCTGATCCATTGTCAGCCTCTGAGTACAAAAATACCCTGCAGAGTTGCACTGTTTCCTCTAACCCTTTCTAGCACATATTCTTGCATTTTTCCTGCTGCCTATTCTTGTGTTCTGATGGGCAAGTGGAATAAAGTTCCACCTGTTTCTAGGACCTTCTTGGTCATCCCCACAGCATCTGTAGCATCAAATATGAAGTAGATTTCTGGCTTCATCAGAAGTCTTTCAGGTGCTTTTTGTCTTTCTCCTGTGTAAAGATCAGTCTATAGCCCCAAGGTTGAGAAGAAACAAAAGCTACAGTAAAGGTTTTGATTTTTGCTCCTTCTGTTTTTTGAAATATGTATCCTAAGTCTGGGTGGAGTGTCTCTTGGATGGGGTGTAAGGCTAAGTCTGAAAAAGGGTAACAAGCAGGGGAAATCTTACTTTGTGGCAGGAAGGAGCTGGATTTTACTTACCAAATTTGCCTTTAGTAAATCTTCCTGGAAACATCACAGACCAAAATCATCAAACTGATGATACCTGCTTTCAGATAACCACTCTGGTGGTAAGTCAGACCCAAGGAATTTTTACAGACTGTGAACCCTGGGAATTTCCAAGAGTTTCTGCAACAAGTTTGGGAATGAATGTGTTTAGCTCAACTGCAGTGCAGTGTTTTGATTCAAGATTTCTAGAGTTTCAGTTGTCTTATCTCAGTATTAAATCCCTGAAAATTTCTGTTTTTCAAAAACTTTTTGTTATGCTCCAAAATAGAAGAACATTTTAAAGGAAGTCTGAGAGACCTAACTTAAGAGACAGAAGGGAGCAGGACCCTGCAAGAGCCTTTCTTCATGTAGTGTCTTCTCTGAGGGAAAATTCTGAGTGCCACAGTGGGTATGTAAAGGCTGCTCACAAAGCACAAGTTATTACAATTAGATGAATAGATACACTGGTCTCCAGCAGAAAAGTATTCTGTTTTTTTACCCTGCCCACCTTTGATAGATGGAAATTTTATGGAATGAAATTTTATGAAATGAAAAATGGAAATTTTACCATTCATTGGCAGGGGAAGGTGCACCCAATTACTGCAAACACTGGAGCAAAGCAGAATCCTCTCCTACAACACCTGAGTGCTACTCAACTGGTTCTAGCACTTGAATGCGTTCTGCATTGCAGCACACATGTTTTACAGCAAAGTCTGTCTCTCTGGCCATTGTCTTCTAGCACTGAGCACATATTTGTAGTCCCAACATGTACCTGGTGGAATGCACTGGGACAGAGACCATCCAGGCTGTCTTGGGTAGTCAGACACTACTTCGTAGACCAACACTGGCAGCTTTCAAATGCTTTAGAAGGTTCAGAAGGGGAAAAAGAAGTCTAGAGTAATACTGGACGGTTCTGCCAAAAGAGGACTTTTGTTTCTGGCAGAGAGCTGTTCAGGAAACTCACTTGAGAACTTCTGAAACTCTCACCTGAACTTTGCTGCTAAGGAAAGTTTTCCAGCCCACAGCTCAGAGCAGCGAGTTCCCCTTTTTTAGACTCAGTCTGGCAGTGAGAGCAAACTCCTAGAAACTGAATCTGGGACTTCAGGTCACCATTCTGCCTGGGTTTAACACAGGGAGTCAGGTTTAGTTCTAGTGTTTTACCTTCTGCTTTCCAAGCTGTTTAATGGCATCCTGGTCGAGTTTTCAAGCTTAGTAAAACCAGTAACTCCCTGGAGACCTGTGGCAGCACCATGTGATTTAGCTGCTCTCAACAGGGGAAGATTTCAGTTTCCATATTCTTTTTCACTTCAGTTTAGCACCTTGTCTGAAACCTTCCTTTTGAACACGAGCTTTGCCAGAGGAGGTGTGTGATACTAGCTGTAGCAGGATGCATACCCTTCCCAGAGACATTTGGGAACAGGATGTGAAGTAAGTGGGTGCATTAAAAACCACATTTTTGGAGGTGTTTGCAGTTCTATCCCTTTTTCACACGGCTACAGGTTTATTCTTTGTTGTTAGCACCCATCTGCTCTAAGCTCCTCGTCCTAGTTTTCTCCCCTGTTAATTCTCCATGTCAGCCAAATACAACTTTTCTGCATTGCTTCAAAAGGAATTATTGTGGAGACCTTTTCCTTGGCTGTGATTGCTTTAAAAAAATACTCGAATATCCTCACTCCCTGGAGAACCACAGGCAATCAGTCTGCACTGTCAAACTATTTCTATTCAGCCTTTGTTAGAAGCTGAGGCATTGGTTGCACTCAGCTGTCACAGTTGCAGTTTACGATGATCATTCATGATTTTAAACGTCATTCGCTGCGTAACAGCCTCATCGGCACAGAGCCTTTTGTCACAAGCTGACACAAATGGGTTCCTGTTACGGTAGCACCTTCGCTGATGAAAATCACATCGTTGACCTACTTTTTTTTCCCCCTCCAGAGAAAAATTCAGAACTTTGTTTACTTATTCAGCGCTCGCTGCGCAGTGATGTGGGTGTGCAGGCAGAGTCAGGTACAAAGGGAGAAGTCTTCATTTGGGCTTCTCATATTTGCTTGTCAAAACCGATTCACGTTTGTGACGATGCTGCATTTTGTTAGAAGAGAAGCCTCGTGATGTGCTTATCCAGCTCCTCTCCCTAGACACCCCTTTGGGTCACTGTTGGGCAGAGGGCAAGGTGAACATCTGAAATGGCTCAGTGTGGCCACTCGTTAGTCCCAAAGTGGTGTGGGTGTCCTCAGAGACTAGCTCGATGGTCAGCTAACAAAGGTACCTGTTCCCTATGTCTCAAGGAGAGGCAAAACAGCCCAAAGCCACAGATACAGATATTTAAAGGGAAACACTGAATATTTTCAGCATTCAGAAGGACGAGTGGCCTGTGTGAAGCCATGGATCAGCTGAAAAAAATCAAGCAGTCTCTTGCAGGTATGAGTGTAACTAACAACAAAAAAAAAAGAGTGCTGTGTCCCTTTTGGAAGTGTTAGTGACTACTCTCTCATCAGCAGTTTGCTGAGGTGCTGAATTTCTTGGGAAACAGAGAAATACAGAGCTCTAAAATAAAGACAGCAAAGAAACTCACAAATTGTGTTTTGGTTCTTTTATTACAGTGAAAACTTGTGCGGTTCTAGCCTATGGAGAGAATAAAAGCTACCAGTAACTTTTCATCAGAAAGGAGTCAATCCCAGGTAAAAACAGCCTAGAAATCATGGCTGTTGCAAAATATAAAGTCTGAGCTGGGACCTCCATCTTTTGTTCCCATTGGAGTAGGTCGAAAGATTGCAAGGTTCTTGTTGGAAGTTTCTCCTTTAACAAGCTGGGGAGGTAAAGAGGAGAAGCAGATTAAGGGACATGTTTTCTCCATAAATTACACAAGATGCTAGGAAGGGTTTGCCTACATGCAGGATATCCAAAAGGCTTTTTTTTAGCAATTGTTCCCAACCCCTATCTCTATATGTGTTTTCTAACTACGATTCAGATCAGTAAAACCAAATTATGGTGAATTGCTTTCAGTCCAAAGTACACTGTGGCTGAGGCTATTGGTTATCTACATTAGACTTGCTGAAAGATCAGTTCTAATTTTAAAAGAAGTTAGTAGTGGATCAGAGATTTCTGTAAGTTTCATTCCAAATTTCTAAAGCAAAACCTTTTTTCTCTCATGATGATAAAGTAGATGTGAGTTGGGTAGCTGCATCTCTACCACTGCGTTAGCTGAGGGCTTGAGCTCACACCTGAGCCCAGGTTAATTCTGCCCACAAGTCTCAGATGCAACAACCCCTTCTCTGTGCAGGAAGCCAGGCATTTTTGGATTCCCTAAGTGAGGAATCTGGCAGGCACAGCACAGACCCCTCCAGGAGCTGTGGTGTGCCCACAGGGACACAAGGATGATGTCTCGTGCAGGACATTACCTTCCTCCACAACGCGGTGGTAGAAGCACCAGGGGACACCAGCAGGATGTGCCTTGAAGCAGCAACCCTTCCTTGTGCAGTCCCTAGCTGTGATTCCGGGGTGGCCACAGTTTATCCTGGAGTAAGGATCGTTGGGACACATTTTCTTAACTGTGTAAAGCAAAAAGCGAAGGAAGGAAAGAGAATGTGTTACTTCGTGCTCCGTTTATCTGATGAGGTAATTCACAGGTAAAAGACAGAACACAAAGGTGAGGTTGGTGAGTAGATGTGACAGCCATGATGACATTCTCTGTACCAATTTCAGGCAGTAGATTCACCCAAATCCTTACCAAGCCTGTTAGGCAAAACTAAATACCAAAGGATGATGAATTGCTGCTGTGCCCCTGGGACCAGAGGAAGCAAAGCTCACCCCTAGAAGTATCTGGCAGCAGCACAGCTTTAACATTCCTAGATGCAGGAACAGGGTGAAAAGCTGTGTGTCTCCCATACACTGGTCTCAGAGCAGGGGATAATCATGACCTGACCCAATGCTAACTCCAGAGCAGCCTGGCTAATATGAGGAGAGGAAAAAACAGTCACCTCTGCATGCCAGCTTGAGTTATGGAAAGAAGGAAGGTCACTTAGGAGGAAATCACAGCTGGTCCAGGCAATTAAAAGTGAAATCACAAGTAAAGAGGTTATACCACTCAGTATATATATGCATATATATTCACAGTTTTCCTCTCCCGAAACAGAATTTGAAATTGCTCAGAAAAGCAATTCTACGACAATGACACTGCCATTCATTTTTCAAGATTTTCAGAAAGTGCAAACTGTTCAAAAGCAAAATTAATTTTTTCCTCAGATGATTCTGAGCCCCGTTGACCAATCTCAATTTATATCAAGTTCTTCTGATGGGTAACATTGCCTTTGCACCCTCATTTCCTTTCATTTCACCTGTGCAAGTGCTGAGGCTGCTCTGAAGTTCTCCTACGAAGGTGTTGTGTAGTCAGCCCAGCAAATGTAGCTTATACTTAGTTAATTAACGCAGTAAATTAAACTCAATTACTTAACACTAGTGATGTAAAATATACACCCAATCCTTGAAAGACTGGTAGAGCAGCTCTTGTCCTCTCTCAGAAAAGCTTGGCAAAAAATCGAAGCAGGACTACAGAAGCTTTAGAAGGAATAAACTCATGGAAAAAAGGATTTCCCCTGGGACATTTTGGAGATTTCATTGACTGAAGACTGGGAGCAAAAATGGGAGAGAAAAAAGAGCCATCAAGTAGAATTATGTTAGCGAAAATGCAGGAGAGGAAGGAAGAGCAATTATCAAAACAGAAAAGAGCAAAAAAACCTCAGAGATACAGGATGCCATTTGTACAGATGTCAAACTAGCCTTCCCCAGTCACATAGCAAACCCTTTTAAATTTGTGCTGAGGATCCCTTGCTCTGCAGTCGAACAAAATCAGAAATGGCAGTGAAATGTTTATAAGTAATCAGCACAGGATGTTTGATAAGCAGAAGCCCGAAGGAAGAGGAAATATACTGTGTGAAGAGGATGAGACAGAAGTCTGGTGGGTAAACAAGGTTTGACTTTGCATTTTACTACCAGTAGTCTTCACACAGAATCATAGAATCAACTGGGTTGGAAGAGACCTCAAAGGTCATCAAGTCCAACCCAACTGTGGTTACTAGACCATGGCACTAAGTGCCACATCCAGACTCATCTTGAAAACCTCCAGGGATGGTGAATTCACCACCCAGAGCTTTGTGCCCACTTTTTTAGCCTAATAAGAAAAGCAAAGCTGCTTCCTTGTTGTACATATTTCTGGTAAACAAACATGAGGTAAATCAGTGTTTCTGGCAGAGACATTACCTTTCTTTGGTTTAGGAGTAAAGCACCAGGGAACACCAGGGGCTGAAGCGTTGAAGCAGCATCCAATTTTCTTGCACTGTGCTGCTGAGATTCCTGGGTAGCCACAGTTTTTCCTCTCCTTGGGGGACAGTTTACACTGGCATCTTGCTGTTCAGGACACAAGGAGCAAGTTACTGGGTGTCAGTTTGCACACTGGTTAGTGGAGGGGCATTTATCAGATACCCACTAGGAACAAATGTTTTTCCCTAGACCCTGTCCATCCGTGCAAATGTATACTTTCTGTCCCCTGCCGAGACCAGAACTTGTGTGGTTTAAAAGCTGCTTTTAAGCTCCCACCAATTCAATTTCAGTAAGGCTTTTGAGAGTCTGTGGTCTCACTTGCAGCCAAGCCAGCCCAGCACAGAGGGTTCTGTGGGCTTCAAATAGACCACATCAAATGGGAAAACCCCAGAACTTCAAATACTATGCTAATAAATGTTACTGCTTTGCTCATCTCATGTGAAAACAAAAAGAATTAAAGGTCCAGTGCATATTCAAACAGGTGTAAAGAAACAAAATTTTCCCATTCTTGTCAGGTGACTATAAAAAAACATAGTGTTCTGTGCAAATAGTTGTGGCTATACTTATAATATCTTAAGTCTGTACAATCATCCACAGCCAAGAAACTCTGGAGCTGTCCGTAGGTATCTGTCATTGAGTTACTTGCTTTCCAATTCTGAAGTTGTCTAAATGACTTGACTTTTAATGAGGAGGCAGACAGACTCCTTTGAAACTGCATTCATGTGGCAAAGCAGCATAAAATAAATATCAGAAGACTATTTAGCTATTCCCCATTCTAGTGAGCTCCTGGGTATGTCTGTCCCTCTGCCTTCGCATCTGGGTCGTGGTTATTCCATCAACACCAGAGTTCACTTGAAGTCTCTTACATTTTGCCATAAATTTCTCTGAAAATATTAAAAGGTAGACTCCAGCTTTGGTAATACATAGTACCAGTGCAAGCTATTTGCTGTCTCATCTGTTAATGAAGACACTCCCTGGCTGCACTTATGGTTGGCAGGACCAGATCCTCCATACATACCTGCAAAGGCAACAACAGATGAATGTACTTACTTGGTGGTGCAGCTCCCTCTGCCAAGGTGCTGAGAGCTATGATGAGGGTGACAGAGAGCACACAGACCACTTTGAGATCCATTGCTCTTGGCAGGCAGGTGGAGGAGAGGTGCTGCTTGCCCTGGGAGCAGCTGGTTTTATACACTCCTTGTGTTTGCCCAGTGAGGCCTGATAACATTGTTCCATCTGATGCTTCACCCAGAGGTTGAGTTTTCGTTTGTTTAATTAGGAAATGTTGCCATGCATATTTTGATATCCTGGAGATAAATTTCTAGGCTCTCGTGAGCTATTGATCACGTATCTATTACGTACCTATAGATACATATCTATTACGTGATCCCCTAATGTGTTAAATGGATGCTGCTGGGTGCCTCTGGGTGCCAGAGGCACCTCTGGGTGCTGATTTCATTGCCATTAGAGTATTTCAGACCTCTGGGCAGCTGCAGAATATCTGGAGCTGGAAGGGATCACTGAGTCCAACCCTTGGCCCTGCATAGGACATCCCTGAGAATCACACCATGTGCCTGAGAGCATTGTCTAAACATTTCTTGAACTCTGTCAGGCTGTCAGTTCTAATGGTTGTCACTACTGAAAATTATGTACATATATTTGCTATCCAAGTGTATCTTTCTACCTTGATTTTTCCCTGGTCTTAGGGTTCTGGTTATGCTTACTCTGCAGCAGGTAAGGCAGGAGGGCTGGAGGTGTGACACTTCCAAACTCCAGGAGACCACAGGGCAAACTGTGCACCTGAAGAAATACCAGAACACAGAAAGCTGAAGGTGTGACTGTGAACTACTGAGCCCAGCTAAGACCACTGTTGGTTTCCACATGGGGGACAATAGGAAAATAAGGTAAGATCAGGAAAAAAACCCCAAAAGCCTAAGAGGATCAACAGCACAAAGAGACTCAAGAGAAGAAAGAAGAGTTTATGTGTGATTTCAGCCTGCTCCACAGGCACTGTGCTTGTCCAGGGGTCAGGCCTGAGTGTCCCAGCTGGTATTTCAGAGTTGCTGTCCTGCACAGGATCTTGTCCCAGGGCTGCTGGGACAGCAGGGGCTGCCCCAATCTGCTCTGCCCGATCCCTCCAGCAGTGAATCACTTCACAACCCATCCAAAACCACCAGCACATGGCTTGCCAAAATGATATTTCTGAAGCACCATGGTTAAACTATTAATTTCCCAATTGCTTTTCTCCTGGTTTCAAAGGTGGCTTCCAAGGCAGCCTTTGGGCTTTTTCAGGACAACAGGCCTTGGGACTTGGTCTGCCCAAGGCTTTAATCTTCCTTTTGGGCATTTTTCTACCATTTACTGTAATATTTCTTAACTTCTAGTTACTTCTCAATGCTTAAAAACAAGCAGAGCAGTGCCAGGGAGGGGGAGAGGAGCAACAGGATGGTGGGACCATCTCTGCACCATCCCCACAGGAAGCACCTGCAGAGCAGGCAGGACTGGCTGTGGTCCTTTTGGTGCTCTGCAGCAACACTTTTCCCATGGGAAAACCACCAAGAAACTCTCTGTGTTCATCAACAAAAAAAAATGGATTCAATGCATTTTTTTGATCTTTGACAGAATTGTGTCTTCATGTCTTTGATTATTATAAATGAGTTTGTTTTGTGCCTCTTTCCTTGACAAAATTCAAAGTGAGAATTTTCAACTTCTACATTTTGTGTTTTGAAGGCAATTTATTTATTGCAAAGTATTTTCAACAGAGGGAAGGATTTTGGTCTACAAGGGAAAAAATAGAGCTCATTTTCCTTAAAATTAACTTATTTAATGCTTCATAGAGTTTCTTTATATCCATCCCTATTTAAGTCATGGATGGCACTTCTCATTGAAAGTCACAATTCATGAACCAGACACTTTATGTGTCCTTCATTCCACAAGATACCAAGCTGCAGGCAGAAGAAGAGGACTGAGTTCCATCACTCAGCATTTCATATCACATCTTTTACCTCCATCACAAAGAAAACGTTGGACTTAAAAAATCCAGTTTTCTCCTGAGGTACAATGTCAACAGTTCTCCCAAAGGTCCACTGTGATGCCTGATGCAGAGAAGCCATGAGTAATTTTTCCACCAGCTTTCTTCTCATGGTGCAGAGGTGAGGTTGGCTGAAATGTTGCCCATGCACCAGAGCAAAGCAGTTGTCCTAAGAGGGGGACCGAGCTGTTTTCACACTTTTCATGCAATTCTCAATTGATTATCAGCACATCGTGTGAGTCAGGTGAAACTGCAGATAACATTAGTCCCTCCTGCTTCTTTCTGGACATTAATTAAGTCCTTATCTCTTGGCTGTCACCTTCTGGGCCCGATCCCAACTTTGTGCACAAAGGCAAATCTACCCCTGAGCTGTTGCTGCGGAAAGAGCGTTTGATTGGCATCTTAAAACAAACACACCGAAAGAAATAAGCTGCTTGCTTTCTGCCAGGGGATTACTTTAAGATCTTTAATATGTTGATATAGCAAAGCCTTGAAAATTATCTGGGGTTTCCCTGTAAATGTGTTTCCTTCTCTGAGGCCAGCACCTACTTAAACCTTCTGGTAACTCAGCACAGAATTCTCAAAATCTGCAAGTGCCCATGGCCAGAAGGGGCTTGGAGGGCTCCTTCCTCCTCTCCAGTCTCTGTGTTCCTCCTCTGGTCCCACAGGGCTTTTAGCTGAACGTGGTGCTCTCATTTCCTTCTCAGCAAGGAAATGAAGAAATCACCATGGCTGGTATGGATCTTCTTGCTGCAGATCAGTAACAGGCTGCAAGTCTTTATTCTGCTAATGCAGAACTTCTAAAGGCTGTGGGTATTTTTTTCTTTCTCTTTAACACTACAACTTAGATTTTCATCCTAAAGGGAGTATTTTTGTCCTAAAGGGAATTTCCTTTTGTGGTCACTGTTAGTATGAGTGCAGACTTGAGAAATCTGTCATTGGACCAACACCAATGTGAAACCATGAAATAAATCTCAAATTGATTTTACAGATCATCTAGTCCCAACCCCCTGCCATGGGCAGGGACATCTCCTCACTAGATCAGGTTGCTCAAGGCTCATCCAGCCTGGCCTGGAACACCACCAGGGTTGGGGCAGCCACCACATCCCTGGGCAACCTGTGCCAGTGTCTCACCACCCTGTTAGCACATGAAAGCCCTCAAAGTAGGATGATATCTGTCTATCTACCAAATAACACTGTGGGTTCAAAAAATAAACAGAAAACCCTACATCTTCATTCTGGGAATGGACAGTTCAAAGTAACCACGGAGATCCAAGGTTTTGATAAACATCCCTACCTGAGATATACTCTCAGGTGTCAAAACCAGCACTAACCTGGTGTGTACAAACTCCTTTGGGGGAATATTGTAAAATATGTAATTTCTACAACCCAGAGACAGTGCTGGAAGAGGGCTTTTGTCACATTTCTGTGGCCAACATCCTTGTACAAGGTAAAATGAAGAAAAGAATTACCCATAGTTAGTCAGAGCCAAGCCAAAGGTAGAAGTCTGAATTTCAGCAGTTTTGCTTGCAACTGCAAAGCTCAGTGTCAATTCGGAAACACAAGCCTGTAATTTTCCCTAATGCTTCTGGGATCTCCAAGCAACCCATGATATCAGCATTGCCAGCATTCACCTTCTTATTTGTGAGCACAAAGCAACACCAGAAAATGCTCATCTTTCCTGAGATGAGGTGGGGGCCAGACTGTGGAGAAAAGGATGATGTGCTGCCTGTAACCAGCAAAGCAGGGAAATAATGCATTTTGTTTCTTTTAATAGACCCCACCAGTTTTGCAGTGACCCAGAGAGTGGAAGCAACTCCTGAACTGAACTCCTGGGCCTGAGAATTGTGCAAAATCTCATTTCAGATGTGGCCATTGAAAGGTCTCTTTATGATAGTGGTTGATACATTCTAGTCTACCATGCCCCAAGCAATAAAACAGTCCAAATCCTGATCTACTGCCTTCTAAAAAGGGAAACATAAACCAAGAAGACTTATTAAATGGAACTTAAAGGGAGAGTAAAATGTGTGAAGTGTTCTCAAACAGCAGGATGCTATTGAAAGACACAATACGAAAGGCTCAGTAAATATTTACCATCAAACAAAAAGTATGAAGAGAATGTCCTCAGGCACACATAGAGACCCAGAATAATTAAATGAAGGAGTAAAGGAAGCTACAATAAGAAGAAAAAAGATCTTTTATTTTAAAAGTCAAGCAAAGAAAACAGAAAAAAAAAATCCTGATTGCAGGAAAGTAAAACGACAAAGAGGTAAACTTTTCAGATAGGAGACAAAGGTTAGCAATCACAAAAGAGATTTGAACAACTTTTGTTGTTCAACACACTCATAAATGATCATGAAATCTTGGTAAATAATGAGGTGATGAATATGCTGATGATTCAGAATTCTTTTTCATATTTTTTTCAAAAGTGCAGCTAGCTGAAGAGTTGTGGAATTATCTTACAAGATTGACTGGGTGATAAATGGCAAATGAAGAGCAAAGTAAAGCACATGGAGGAAGAGTAACCTAAGTATATAATCACCAAGATGGGCTGCAAATTAGCTCTTGTCACTCACACAGCTTTCCATCACTGTGGATATGCCAATTGAATATTCAAAGTGTCAAAAAGGCAAATTGAGCTTCAGTTATTAGGAAAGGGACCAAGTACAAAGCAGAAAACATAATTCTGCTACCCCTGCAGTTCCTGCTGCTCCCAGGCCTGCGTCGCTTTGGGACGTCCTGCTTGCCCCAAGTTAAAAAGGAAATGGTGTAATTAGCAGAGATGCTGAGAAAATCCCTCTGGCTCATGAGAGCAATGAGCTATGGAAAAAGATTTAGAGGAGCATTAGGGTCTTAGAAACTAAGTTGTCACAGAACAGAGGGAAATTTTCTCTTGGATAAAAACAGGGCACCAAGCAGAGGGTGGGAGCCAGCAGATAGTTTTCACTGTGGGGAGAGGTCACAAGGAGAGTCCTGCAGAGAGGTGTGCTGGGACTTTTTCAGCTTAACAAACTCATAAACCACCAGGAAGAGGAGGTGAGAGGGTAAAATTTGTTGGTGACACCATACTTCTCTGCTAGTAAAAATATGAACCAGTTGCTCAGCTGGATTGTGGAAAATGGAATGACTGCAGAGCTAGATGGCACTTGATGCTTCATGTCTGTATATATGAAGCAATGCAGACTTGGGAAGGGAGAAATCCTATCTTTTCAAATAAAATGATGGGCCCTGAGCTGATTAGAATCACTCAGGTTCATGCAAGTAAGTATGACATGAGCATATGGAGGATAACAGGCAGGTTTATGAAAACACCAGCTCAGTGCTTAGCAACCGTGAGAAAAGCAAATGGAGATGAAAAATTAGGCAAGAGATAGAAAATAGAGAAAAGCAAATGGAGATGAAAAATTATGAGGCAAGAGATAGAAAATCACTGTTTCACAAGGTTTTTCCATCTTATGAACTCACTCTGTGTCTACTTTTTCATGCCACCTTCTCAGTCTCTAGCCTGTAAAAGGTCCCATGATGGGGATGGAGGTATGGGACAGCACCCACACCAGGAGTGCTCACATACACTGTGTCTCTTCAGGCTGTGAGATCCACAGAGACCACAGGACACACAGCTCATGGTCTTATCTAACATAAAAGTCTGAGTGGCAGGTTAGAAGCACGTGAAGGAAGATGGTTAGTCACCAAGCATGTGGCCATGATGC
>NW_008664549.1:41736-60537 GCF_000695815.1 Acanthisitta chloris | reverse complement strand
GCAGGATGTTGTGGATGCTAAAACTTCCCACAGGTCTGAAAAGCAACTGGAAGAATTAATTGGTGCTCAGGCATTGGAATGTGCTGCCCAGGGAGGTGGTGGATTCACCATCCTTGGAGGTTTTCAAGCTGAGACTGGATGTGGCACTTAGTGCCATGGTCTAGTGACCACGGTAGGGTTGGACTTGATGATCTTTGAGGTCTTTTCCAACCCCATTAATTCTACAATTCTCTGCAGCCAGCAAGGGGGAGAAGCTCTCTCACCTGCACCCAGGACAAGGGACAGGGACAAGGAGTCACTGAGATCACTCAGCACCTCCAAACATTGATGTTGTAAGGGCAATGGTATGGAACAGATGAAATATAATTCCCATATTGTACCCTTTTGGCATAATTAATTCATTAATGTCAGAGCAATTTTAACATAAACAGGAGTACACAGCAGCCACTCACCCTGCAAGCTAAAGGGATATGTTCCCCTCCTAGTTCTATTGCAGCTTCTTAGAGCAGATTGTGAGCTCTGGGATTTCACCTTACATGTGAAAGACTGAATATTATTTGGGACACATAAGAAATAAAAAAATATCTGTGGTTCTCATTTGCTACTATGGGAACAGTGATCAAAACTTTGCAAACCAGGCAATGCAGACAAAGGGCTGTAAGGTTATTTCTGGCACAAATAGCTAGAGAGATAAATACAAATGAGAAAAGCCTGAAATAGGAGAAGCAGGAGGCCTAGGAAATAATAAGTGAACCTAAGGCATCATGTGGGAGGAAAAGGTCATTCCAGAGAAGATTTGTCCTAGTGGTTTCAAACGTGGGCAGGAAAAGATACTGCCTAAATTCCTGTCACCAGCTAACGGTGAGGACTGGAAAGGCTCAGAGGGATGTGCAGTGTGACAGGGTCTGTAAAAAAATCAGAGGGCAGAAAGTGACCTGAGTTGGATCAGCTGAGCTGCTGGCAAAAATCACCTACAGAGGTGGCAGAGTGATGTCAAGATAATCACTGTTTTTAGCAAGTTTCACTCATTGTTCTTTTCATTGATGACTGTGAGGGGAGGAAATACTGGTCAGGAAGTGTTTCTTCTGCACCAATTAAAAGTGGTTAAAAATAGAGGGAGAAATATTAAGCTTCAATGTTAGTGAGAGTATACAAGGATTAATAGGAGAGCTACTTCAGGGGGAAAATATGTCTCTATATAGTTCAATTCTTCAAGGGATTTAACAAAATAATGATGGGGAAATGTAGAAAGTAGAAAGAAACAAAAGCAGAAATTTCAACAGGAAAAAAAAGAAGGTTAGCTATGAAATTCCTTTGAAGCCTTCATTTTAAGGATTTTAAACAGAGTGAACATATGAAGTGAACTGTAAAGTTCTGGCAAGAATTAGAAAAGGGAAAAAACTCTCCTCTTGAAACTATAAAATCTTAACAAGAACATCTTCTTTTACTGTGCTTTTTATAATATCTTACTGCAGGTGAGAGCATTGCAGAAGTCAGAGGTCTTTAGCTCAGGCCTAGATGAGCATGTTGGCAGTCTCCAGCTGGGATGAAGGATTCCACAACAGATGAAATGGTACCTGAGGCTGCCCTTGCTACATCCTACTTACCTGGGGTAACCCCACAAAAGATGATGCAACAACCCATAGCTCAGGTGCAAGAGCTACATCAAATGTACCCAGCAGGATTAAAACATGGCTGTTGGAGCTGCCTGGGATTTCTTCAACATCAAGTTTTGTCAGGATGAGTAGATTGAAAGAGAAACTTGATGCCTGCAAGGATTGCATTGGCAAAACACTGCTGTGACAGCTCTTCCCAACCTGAAGGTGTTTTGGGATGGGACAGACAGCAAGCAAGAGGGCTCTCTGTCAACTCAACAGAAAGCCATTTGCAACAGTTCCTGGAAGGGAAAATCCATCTGGGCTTTAAAAAAAAAACCCCAAACATCACACTTGGGTCATGAATTCCCTGAGTCTGGAATACCCAGCAGCTGGGGGGACACTAGCAGCAGACACTTCCCCTCTTGCTGTGGCCATGGAGGTTGGTGTCAAGGGCCCAAGGCTGCTCAGCTTTGCCCCCCCACACTTGCTGAGGACGTGGCTCTGGTTCAATCTTTTCCCCTTTCATATAAAGCCCTATCTCAGATCTGTGAGGGAAAGTGAGAGCTAAAGCCAGAAAAAGCCTTTGATAGTGAAAACATCAAGCCAGTTTGGTGCAAATAGGAAAGCAATCAAATTTTGATGCTGACAGATATTGTTCACATTCTCTGTATGTGTCACAGAGACAATGCAGTAGCCCAAAAGAGCTCTCACTTTGGAAAATGGATTAAACCTCTCATTTGTAGCACAATAAAGTAAATTGTCAAACATATTTCTGTCCACAGTAGCAAAACAGCAATTGATCCATGCCCATAAACACAGGGAGGAAAATGTTAATATTGCAGTAAATCAAGCAGCTTCCCTCTCTAACATATTTTGCTTTTCAGAAGTGAGACCTGAATCCTCAATGTCTCTCTGCTAATGGAAAAATTCTTAAAACCTAATTAAAAAGTCTCTATTCAATGGGCTGTAGAGAATTTATAGCAGTGAAACTGTCTGTGTCAGACAAATATGCTATTGATAGTCCTGTGGGAACTAATGATGAAGGGACTACAAATAAGAATAGAGAGACAAAGGAACAAGGCAGCACACTGGGCACTGTTTCAGACAGCTGCATGGTGTGAGGGAAGGCTGTGGAAAGGAGAGGACTGAGGGCATGTTGGAGTCAGCCCTAACAAATGCCACTTTGGGAGAGGTTTCAGTGGTAAAATTGTTGTCCTGTGGGTTTTTACCCTTTCTAAAGGAAGGAGCTGCATCTGTGGTTTTGGTTAACCAAAAGGGCAGTAAACCATCCCACCAGGCACCACTGTCCAGGAACATCACAGATCCCTCTCGAAGGGCAACGGTCAATACTGAGACAGCACCAGATCATCCTGAACACTGTTACCTCTGATGGCATTTGTCCAGCCCAGCACTCACCCGTTTCCTGACTGCTCATGCCACACTGGCTTGTCTCTAGCTCTGTAGAAGTCTTGTGGGATGTTCAGGGGCTGCTGCTTCCCTGGGGCTACACCATGACATATGGATGTTGGTGGTGACCTGCACCCTGGGCTGGAGAAGGACATTGCTGTATGTGGGGTGGACAATGCTGCTGGGAGCAGCTATGCACAGCTATCCATCCCCAACCTTCACCTGTTGGTCCCCAGCACCTGTGGTATCTGCATTACAGGTCTCAGCTGCACTGTGCTCATAGGAAAAGGCACATTAACCACATCCAGGCTAGGCAAGACATGCTGGTGAGATCCAGTGACTGTTACAACAGCCACTGGGACTTCTGGTAGGGCTTTTTCAGCAACAACATCTGTGAAGAAACACATGGTCTGAGAGCAGGCTTTGTCACTGATGAACTTGATGCAAACCTGATGGACTTCAGACTGAGTTAATGGCATTTCTCATTTCACTAGCCAGAGAATGAACACTGCTTTTCTTCTGAAGTGAAACCAGTTTTCCCAAAGCAGGAACAGGCTCTTGCCCAGCTGCTACAGGCATGTTCAAGCCAGGCAGGTAGAAAGCAGCCCAGTCCCCTCACCAGCCCTGACCAACTAAAAATTCTTTGTTGGTGGCAAACATCCCCCTCCCACATCCTTAGAGACCCACTGTGTCACATCCTGAGCCAGTTACTGGTGCAGAGCACAGACACACAGCACTTTGCAGCCAAAGGTCTCACACTGGAGATATTCGAGATCCATCTGGGTTGCAACTCTGTGCCATGTGCTCTAGGATGACCCTGCTGGAGCAGGGAGGTTGGACCAGATGACCCACTTTGGTCCCTTCCAGTTCTGTGATTCTGTGAGGGGTTTGCAGAGGCAGTACCCACTGCTGATGGGAAACCAGTGGGGTTTAATTGCTTATAAACTGGATGATGTGTTTCTGATTGCTGGAACCCACTGTTCCTCTGTTCTACAAACATCTGGGTTTCAGTCTTGGGCTGGTTGCACTTTGTTTGGAGAGGTTCAAAACCTCTTTATTCATCTTGATAACAAAGGAGAGGTTTAGAAATGTGGAGAACATGAGGCCCCTATGAAAAAGAGCTTGATTTCTGAACAACAACCCAGGCACTCTTAACTGCCTGCCAGATACCCTCCTCATTAGGCAATAGGAGCAGCCACATTCACCTAATGCCCATTTAATTGTTTGCATTAAGGAGGGCCAACTGCAAGGGGAGAAGCTGGGAAGGGAATTATGTGAGTCAGAACGAAGCTCTGGAAGTTTGGAGTCCCAGCTAGGTGCCCTCACCTTAAGGTTTCAAGATTATATTTTTTTTTCTCATTCTCTCTTCTACCCTGAACTGGAAGCAAATCCTTGTCTCAGTTTCTTTGCCACCTTTGAGATACTTAGACTTAGTGAAATTGCATTAGCAGTAAGAAAAAGTTCTGCCAATAATATATTTCAGATTATTTGTTGCCACCTATACAGCCCCTGATGTTTGTGTTGGGATCTATTCAGAATTACTGTTATTTAGTAAATGCTTTGTTTGCCATTGCTAAGAGTAGTTTTATACAAACTTTGATTAGATCATTCCCTCCCAGTTATGGTTATGGGAGTGAACACATTGGTCAGGAATTTTCAGTCAGAGGTTTTCTTCCCATGCTGTAACTTAACTTGGTCATTGTAATTTCATGATGTAATAGTGATTGCCTTATTTGGTGATTTTTCTTTTTGGTATTACATTAGCTCAGAGATTTTCAATGTTCACAACAAATGGTCCTTATTATTGGCCTTTGAGAAATGCAAACCTGCAGATGGTGTGTTGTAGTGACTCTGATGAGACACCCTCAGCTAAAACACTCCTGAAAAATAGCTTTCAAAGAGACTTCAGGTGGGAGATGCCATTAGGACAGCTGGGAATTTCTGCAAAGGGTAATCTTGGCAGTGAGGCTGGATCCCTTTCTGAAAGTGCCTGTCTGGCCATGGAAGGAGCTGGGAAGGTGAGCTTCACTGGCTCTAGGTGGTCCCAGGGTCAGGACTTCAGCTTGGGATGTGCTTTTGCTTCCCATTTACATTAAGTGGGTCATCCTAGTGCCAACAGGACTTTTCGGTACTGACCTGACCTCCTTCACTTTACCTTTTTACAGAAAGTAAGAAAACAAGTTTACCTGTGTCCTTGAAGAGGCCAATTCCTGTGCTGTGGTCATAGCAAAATGGGTGAGTGGGGACAGGATGAGGACAAATGGCTTTATATGCTCCATCTGTCATCTTTATGTTCCTCTATGATATAAAAATGTGAGTCATCTCTCTGTAGGACCAAAGGGGAAAAATAAACCCATAAGTGTTCTTTCTTTCTTTCTTTCCTTCTCTCCTTCTTTTTCTCCTTCAGTCTCTCTTCTTACTCAGTTAAAGCAAAATGGTTCTGTGCATTTAGACCTCTATAAAGCAGAAGTATTTTGAATCCTGTGCTTCCCTAATGTTTGAGCCATCTCTGTCTTGAACTCCTACTCTTAACATAGCTCAAAGAATGATGAGATTTAGAAGACAACAATTTTCTCTTAGTATCCTTTATAGACATTTTAAAATTAAAAAAAAACATATGCCATAATGAATAATTGCTTTAGCAGCTTTAGGTTCCTGGTTGCACTACAGGTTACCCCTCTGAATATGTCCCCTGGAGCTCAGTGTGGGCCAGTGAAGGCTTCAGATGGCTTGATGTGCCTACACCTTGTCACTGGGGCAAACAGCCCAGCAGAAAGCTTATGCTAATGTTGCTGGCTTGTTCCTGCTGGGGCTGATGGCTTTTAATCTGATTCTAGGGAAATGCAACAGCAGGCCCAGGCTTAGATGGGCAATTCCCTTTTCACCTGCTTTCCCAAACCAGGAGGTAGCAGAGGTGCCTCAAGCCCCTCCATTCATGCTGGGTCAGTCCTTGCTCCTGAAGAAACAAGGCTGGGCATGCTGGATCAGACTCTGTCCCAAGCTTGGGGTGCCAATCTTTCACCTCAAGGTTTTGCCTAGCCCAGTTTGCTCAGAGTACATTGGCAGGAAGTTCTCTCTGCAAGAAAGGAAGAGGAGGAAAGTGCCACCAGCCCAGCCCACCTCACACCCCAGAAGGGCTTCAGCTCCTCACTGCAGGAAACTGCTTGCCTTTCTTTTGACAGGAGCCTCCTGCCCCAGCTGCCTTGGTGGAGCCTGGTGAGATGGTCTCCTTATGCAGACACACCACTCTCTGGGTTGCACTGGGGAAATGACCCTGGTGGCCTTTGCCTGTGGATTTGGGCTTACCAAATTCCCTGAGTGCTTTGCCTCAGGGCTCAATTTGGTTGTCTGCACCCTTAGTCCCAGCTGCAATACCCCATGGCATCTGCAACACTCTTGAGTGCTGAACAGTATCACAGGACCTGGGGAGTTTGCTATAGGGCACCCAACACCCTGAGTGTCCCAATCCATCCCTCAGCCTCTCTTCTCTCTCATGGTTCCTCTGCACAGGTGATCCAATGCTGCTGGTTTAAAGGATTCCCATAGTCCAGGCACTGGGGTCCTGAGGGGTTATCCTGTTTCCCCTTCCCCTCCCTCCACCAGCAGCTGAACACACCTGTGCCCGTGCTGCCCTGCAGAGCTCCAGCTTGCTGCAGGAGAAAGGAATCAATTGTTTCTAGTTAATTTGTGTACTTAGTGACCTCAAGATAGAGTTGTTTCCCTTTGGCACGGGTCAACACATGGATCACCCTGAGTTCCTCCTTAGCCATGTTCTTGCTTCCCAGTTGTGCTCACATGGAGGAGACCTCTGCTATCAGCACACAGTGGCATTTGCCTCCCTGATATTCCCAAGTGCCTCCTCCCATGCTGCAGCTCTAGCAGATCTGGCACTAAGGCTGCACCACTCCACAGGCTGTTCCCTGGCAGGACCTGAAGGCTGCATGACATCGAATCACAGAATGGTTTGGGCTGGAAGAGACCTTAAGGATCATCTAGTTCTAACCCTCCTGCCATGTCACAGGGCCAGTAGAGGGGAGGGGAAGGAACAGCCTCTCCTTGGCTTCCCATTGATGTCAGAACCATACTTTGCCCTTGCTGCCTTTGATGGGGAGCTAAAACAGCTGTGAACTCAGGGATGTATTGCCTTCCACTATAAATAGGCCCAACACAGGTCAATCCTCTAAGCAAAGGGCTACTTAGTGAAGTAGGTTATGGTCATGGCCTGCTATCAGAAGCAGAACATGTTAAGCTTCATAGTTTAATGGTTTATTTCTGTTCACATCAGTCCCTAGCACTTCTCTGTGCCTGTGGCAGACTGGTATGCCCCTAAGCACCACCCTGAGGAGCCTCTGAGGGGGTGACACTGGGTTGCTCTGCTTCCCTGTGGAAACAGACTGCTGACAGTGCTGGCAAGTTGTAAACATCAGCTATTAAAAGCTGGTTAGGTGTAAACATGAAGCAGAGGATGACTTACGTGTAGTATGAGAGTGATGCCATCAAGTCTGTGGGCAATGTGTCAGGGATGCTCCATGTGACAAGCGAAGAGCTCACGCACAGAAACTCAGCTGCCATGTGGCAGTGACAATGAGCTTGGTCAGCAGGGTGGCTGCCTTCATCCCCCTGTGAGGCAAAGCCAGACCTTTTCCCCTTCATCCTCTGGGAATGCTCTGCTACAGCCACCTTGCTGAGGATGCTCCAGGGGCCAGAGGTCCAGCCAGAGGTTTGAGTCACCACAGACTCACAGAATCAATCATGTTGGAAAAGACCTCTGAGGTCATCAAGTCCAACCTATGACCTGACACCACCACATCAACTGGACCATGGCACTAAGTGCCACATCCAGTCAGCCTGCCTGGGCAGTAACACACCAGTGCCACATCCAGTCTCTCTTTAAACAAGCTCATTGCAGCCTGCCTGGGCAGTAACACACTCATCAGGAATCCTTTTGTCCTATCCTGCACTGCCTATACAACACCTTGAGAAACTCTAACTGACCCTGCAGCTCTTATGCTCCTCCTTTGCCAGGGGAGTTGAAAGCACCTGCATAAGGAACATTTCTGAGCTTTTTTACAGCAAGGATTATGCAGGATGATGCCACAAAACTTATTTAAATAAATCTTACTTACATGATTAGCACTAGATTAACTAAACATTTAGAAAATCTCCTTTCCTTCTGCATATTGGCTTATTTTTTTGAGTTCATTTAACTGAGAGAATGAAAATTGATTAGATCTTTTGTAACATGATCCTTTAGGGATGTTCTCAACACTCCTTTAGTTTTCCTGATGTCACACACACACCAGAGTGAGAGGTACCCATATACACTTTGAAAGCAGCTATACAATTTTACTCCCTGATTCTCTGCTGGTAGAATGGGGCTGCTCCCTTTAAGCTGCTGAATTTAGACCATTCACCAATATAATCCAAAATTAAATCAGCTTTTCACCAACTCAAGAAAGTAAGAGAGAGAAAAGCTGCAGTAATTCCCGATCCAATTCAGGAAAATGCTATTTTTGAACTGCTCAAAAAGCAGCACTGCTGGGAAAGCAGATCTGAGTGTGATGGAGCTACCACAGCCAAGGGGAACACAAATCATTGGTGTCCCAACCTCTACCCTCCCTCCTTCTCACAGGAGCAACACTGAAATTGGCTGTGTCCCCTCCTTCTCACAGGAGCAACACTGAAAGCCTCTTAATTGGCTGTGTCTCCATGTCTTTCATGATCCTGTATGGAATTATGTCTTACTTCTGGACATAGATTCACACCTATGTGCATAACACTCACTTAATATTGAGTATTGATAATCAAGTAAGGTCCCTATGAAAAATGTGTAGGAGCACAGGCTAATTTCAGAGGGTTTGATTTCACACCTGGTACAAATTATGGATGCTGACAGAGAAAGTCCTGAGCTTAGTCTCTGGGTTGTTGCTGAGCTCCACAGACAGGGAGGTGGTGAGGAGCCAGGATAATGTCTGTCTGCAGGATCTAGGCAGGAGGTGTATCCAAAGGAAACAGTCACTTTTGAGGCTTTTATTCTGCATCAGTTGTGTTTGTCCAAACATACTGATAGACATTTGAGGACCTTTTTGACTGTTTCCATTTTTTAAGTCACTCTTGATTAACACATTGTTAGCACATTTGGTGTCCCACAAGCAGGAAGGTCACTGCTCCTGGGCAAAGGCTGGCAAAGATTCCTGGTTCAGTGTCAGGTCTGTGTGTCAGAGAGGCTCAACCATCAAGCTGGACATTCTCACCAGTGCTAGCCTGGGTCATGTTTATCACTGGGTGTGTGTTCTGCCCATTGCTAAATAAGTTATCTTCAACATGGTGAATCACCAAGTCAATGCTTTTATATGTGTGTGCAGCAATAATTTGTATTGACTTCTTAAATTATGCAGGTGATGAGGACACTGCAAACAGTGCTCAGTCCAGGGACAAAACAAGCAGGAGCTGCAAGTGCTGGGGAAAAAAACAGGAAGAAACAGAATTTCTTCTTTAGTGAGGCACATGACCACAGAGCCAAATCAGAAAGGATTCACAGAGGGGCTTGTAATTACTTCTCCTTTCTTTTAAGAGTGTTTGGTAGGTATGTACTCCCAGGTAAATGGTAGAGGAGCATTGGTGCAGCCCCTCCACTCCTGGTTCTCACTGCTTTGCTGGGTAGAGCACACAAGTCATCTGTAGCATTGGGAAAAATTAGGACCATGGTCAGGTAGAGCTGCACTTCTCTCCTTCATCCTCCAAAAACATCAGTGGCACAACAGTCCAGAAGAAGCCACATTCCTGCACATGTCTGTGGTTTCTGTTCTGAATTCCCAGGGACTCCAACAGGGCCTAAAGAAAGGCCATTAAAATATTACACCTATTGCAGTAATTGCTATCCATAAGGACTGATAAAGGCTCAGTCAACATTGCAGAGCTGGTGACCTTGGTATGGTGGCAAAGGTGACACTGCTGCTTGCCAAGCATGGGGGTGGAGGGGTTACCCCAGGCAGGCACGAGCCAGCTGCAGGCAGCCCTTGCAGTATTGCAGAAGCCTTTCCTGGGGGAAAAGTAGACTGTGGTGTGAGCTGGGAGTTCTCTCAGAGCTCCAGATGGGCACTGCCCTTCCCCTGGGATGGCCCTGGGTCTGTCCCTGCTCTGCCACAGTCTTCACACTTCAGTGTGTGTGCATGATTTATGGGATTCTAGCAAGTGAGAAATCCCCTCTGCACATGTCTCACAGTCCTCCTGGTAGTGCTCAGAGGGCTGCCAGGAACAGCAATCACCACTCTCCTCTCCAGCTCATCCATGTCTCAAGGATGAGAAACTTCAGGTCCCAGAGGAGTCAGCAGTCAGCATTTGCTTACTGTCCTGCTGCAATGAGAAGGGGATTAATTAATCATCTGGAGCAGCAATTCTGAGTCTTCAGTCCCAGTCTGTCAATGACCAGAGGGTGATTTGCACAGCAGCTGCCAAAAAAGGGAAAAATACCTTGATAAATACATGTCCGTGCATCGAGGTGAGTGAATAGAAAGAGGAAAGTCACATAAATAAAGAAGCATCTCTACTTGTAAAGAAAAAAATCATTTGGCTGCATGGTGCAGGGTGGTCCTTGGCTTTGTTTAAAATGCCTCTGTGCCCTTCAGATTCAGCAAAGTAGGAAGTGCCAATCCCAGTGTAGCACGTGCAGCATATCTGGCATTGCACAGCAGTCAGGGCTGCCAGTGATCAAGACCTTGTATTTGGCAACACATAAAGTGGGATGCTCCCAGTTTGCTCTACCTTTCACTGGCAGGGAGGGAGATGGCTCTGAGCTCCTCTGATGGAAGCAGGGGCTCCACCTTGGGGGTCCTTGCAGCCCCCTGAGGCAGTGAGATGTGCTTGTCACTAACCTGGACTTGAGTTTCTCTGTGGAGTCCACTCTCCATCAATCACACCCTCTGGGGTTCCCCTGGGCTGAGGGTGACTGTGAAACAGGGGGAGCAGAAGGTCCTGGAGGGTTGCTGGTAATGAACCACAAACATAAAACTCTTTAATTTTTCCAAGACTTTTTGTTTGTTTTGTTGGGTTGCTGGCTTATGTTTATTTTCCAGCCTATCTGCATTTTTGAGGCTTCATTCCTTTCTCTGCTTCACCCAAGAAGACACCTTGGAGGCTCAATTCCCCAAGGCTGAAGGACAAGACAGCCAGTGGGATCATGGTTTCCCTAGGAAGGAGGAGTGTTTGGTGCTCAGACACCACAGCTGTGGTGGGTAGAGCAGGGGACAGGACTCTGCCATGAGTGGCACCTCTGCAGGGACAGCAGGAAAAGCATGAGGATGCTCAAGAACTGATCAGAGCTGTGACAGGGGCACAGGGGCACAGGGGCAGTGTGACAAAAGGCTTCACCCTGGGGGTGTGAGGAGTTGATGAGGAGGAGGGGGTACTGCCTTTGTAGGGGAATGAAGGCTTGAAGGACAGGGGATACCTGTGAGGTTTTGTCTATTTCTGGCAAGCAAACAGCACATCTTCCCCCCTCCCACCTTGCTTCCCAGCCCTTAATTGCTCCTTGTCCTGGTTTCAGCTGGAATAGAGTTAATTTTCTTCTTGGTAGCTGGTACAGTGCTGTGTTTTGGATTTCCTATGAGAATAATATTGATAACACACGGATGTTTTGGTTGTTGCTAAGTAGTGTTCCCCTTAAGCCAAGGACTTTTCAGTCTCCCATGTTCTGCCAGGAAGGAGGTGCACAAGGAGCTGTGATGGAGCACAGCCAGGACAGCTGACCTGAGTAGTGGTCCCCTTAAGCCAAGGACTTTTCAGTCTCCCATGTTCTGCCAGGAAGGAGGTGCACAAGATGCTGTGATGGAGCACAGCCAGGACAGCTGACCTGAACTAGTCAAAGTGATATTTCATACCATGGAACATTGTGCTCGGTATATAAACTGGAGGGGTTGGCTATGAGGGACCAATTGCTGCTGGGGGATCAGCTGAGCGTCGGTCAGTGGGTGGTGAGCAACTGTATTGTGCATCACTTGTTTCTCTTGGGCTTTATTTCTCTCCCTCTCTCCTTTTCATGACTATTATTGTTATTATTTCAGTTATTAGAGAGTGTCCAAAGGAGGCAACAAAGATGGTAAAGGGCCTTGAGGGGAAGCCACATGAGGAGTGCCTGAGGCACTTGGTCTTTTCAGCCTGGAGAAGAGACTGAGGGGAAACCTCATCACTGGATACAACTTCCCCAGGGAAGGAAGTGAACAGGCAGCACTGACCTCTGCTCTGGCAACCAGTGACAGGACCCAAGGGAATGACCTGAAGTTGTGTCAGGGGAGGGTTAGGTTGAATATTAGGAAAAGGTTCTTCCCCCAGAGGTGTTTGGGCACTGAACAGTTCCCCAGGGCAGTGGGCACAGCCCCAAGGCTGACAGAGCTCCAGGAGGGTTTGGCCAATGCTCTCAGGCACAGGGTGTGATTCTCAGGGATGTCCTGTGCAAGGCCAGGAGTTGGACTCAATGATCCTCAAGGGTTCCTTCCAACTCCAAATATTCTGCGATGATGATGATGATGATTATTTTATTTTGTTTAAATGATTAAACTATTCTTATCTAGACCCACAAGGTTTACCTTTTCTTTGCAATGTTCTCCCCACCATGGTGGGGAGGGATGAGCAGGCAGCTGCATGGTACTTAGTTCCTGGCTGGAGTTAAACCTCAACATTCCTGAGCCTGTTAGATTTGAGAGAGAAACTGAAGGAGAAACTATTGAAAGAATCGTGACAACTTCTGACAAGTTTTGTGCAAATTTGCAACTGGGAGGAGGAAGAAAGACTGACTGTTCCCACTGAAGAAAAGCCAGGAAAAGCAGAGAAGTTTCAGCCTTTGGCTTGACATTAGCTGCTGGGATGACTGTTTGGCTGGTGGTTGTCCTGCCTCTTGCCCAGCCAAATGCCATGGGCAGGGAATGTGAGGGGAGCCAGGGGAGGAAAGATGGGTATTTAGGGATAGAGATGGGTGAGGAAAGCAAAGGGTTTGTGAGGCAAGAAAGAGGTCTTTGAGAGGCAGAGAGGATCTAGGGGCATTGCAAGGGAGGAACTATAAAAAGCAGGGATTATGGTGGTGTGGGTGGATGTGGGGATGCAGAGCCAGGGAGGGACAGGGACACAGAGCCTGGCAGCAGCCTCTGGCTGCCACAACCATACCTTACTCCTCCTGCAGGGAGAAACAGCAGGAAGAGGTGAAGGAACCAGCAAAGAGCTTTCCATCATTCCCATCCCTTTTGCTGAGGCCACAGTGCAGTGAAGCAATTTGTTCCTGGAGAAGCTTGAGCTTCTACTTCCCTATCAGCTTTATGGGCTTCTTAAAATGAAGGATATAATGGGTATCTGTACATGGCTGTAAGTGTTTAGCACTGGGTCCTTGTACAGAAATATTTTATCTGATGGTCATAATTTTGCCCTGACGCCACAGTTCTGATACCAACCTAGTCCTAGTAATAGTCCTAGTGAAAAAGGAAGGTTGATGAATCTCTGAATAAACTTTTGTCTTCCTGCCATGGGTGAGTGACATAAAATAGTTTGTAAGGAGAAGGTTCTTTTTCACCATTATTGTCTAAGTATAAATTCACTCTCAGATGGGAACAGCCAGGTGTTTGGAGGCATGGATAACATACTGCTCAACAGATCTCTCTGGATCAAAACCATCTCTGCAGTGACATCTTACTGCTATTCCACTGTAACTCTTTACTATTTTAAAAATATCAAATATATCACTTTTAAATATATCATAGTGTGAGAAAGCCTGAACGAGCTAGTGATTTCCAGGGCATCCCATAGCATGAAGAGCCAGCAGCACTAACATACTGGGAGCTGGGGCTAGCACCCACCAGAGGAGACCTGGAGAGGGTTGTGGATGCTCTGACCACACTTCTGGGTGTCTCAGAGTCCCTTCCTCTGCTTGGGGAGCTGCATCTCCCCAGTAACCTCTCCTGAAAAAGCTAAGAGTGCCATGGGGGATGTAACCAAGTTTGCATTATCCACTTCTGGTGGCTGAGGCATGAACTGCTCGGTGTTTATTTATTTATTTTTAATCAGAGCATGCAGGCCAAATTTTGCTGTATGCTGCCATCTGCTGTGGGTTGAACAGTTTCACAAGCTTTTCAAATTTGTTTCTGAGAGAGGTAACGCTGCTGAGAGTAAGGATGCCCAAATAAATCATACATGGAGTCGTATTAAAAAAGGATCTAACGTTCCCTTACACTTGACCCTCTGTGCAAAATGTGCTTAAAAAATTGGAAATCTGTAAGAAGGAATTATGATTTACTAGTGATTTTATTTTGAAGTGCAAATTGTTTCCTCTGAGTGCTTCATGCTGTGGTGCTTCAAAACATTTTTGTACTTTTCCCTTCTTAGTTTTCACTCCCTCTTACCTGAAGGTTTCAGGGGGACCATATTTGTGGCTGGCAGGCTCAGAGCAGAGCTCTAACATGGGTGCCTGAGCTGAGGTCAGGTTTCTTGCTCAGCTGCCAGCCTTGTGCCTACATTTACCTTGAGTAAATATGCTCCTACACTAGGAGATGGAGGAAGCACTACATTTTTCCTCTTGCCCACTGCATTTCACAGTCATATTGCTCAGACTGGCAGCCACCAAACCTCTCTTCAGGAAAATGAATCAGTGATGGAGCCAGTTTTCTTTTAATCAGGCAAAATTGATCTGGTCGTTTTGTGGCATCCACAAGACTGCATTTTTACCTCTTCCCTGTCAAATCTGGATGAAAACTGCACAAAATCCTACTCACCTAACTGTTGTTACTTCTGGGGCCACAACCTGCTGTCCTCTACTAGAGCTGGAGCTCCCCTAGCAAGGAAAAGCAACCAAACAAACTTGGAAGCCTCTGCTCATGTAAAATACATAAAGAGAGAGATTAAAGGCAATGATCGAGTGTGCTCTTTCAGTTCTGATAAGAAACACTTCCTTGTACCTTCCCTAAAGTCAAACAGACCAAGTAAGCTCCCTTCTTGCTGTGCTTTATGTAATCTCAGGCTCCTGCTGCCCACAAGTGTGATACTGCTTCTCACAGAGCTATTTGTTGAGGAAAGTAAATTTGATTTGGAGATCTTAAAACGGTGCTACACTCACAGAGATACTGGAGAACGTGCACCTTTTAGGGATCAAACTAGGTTTGTCACCAAAACCAGCAAGATGCACAGTGCAGCACTTAAACCAGCAGTTTTCAACCCACTTTGTCTGGATATTGAAGACAGTAAAATAAAAAATAAATTGTATGAGCTAGATGTATGTTTTTCAAGTTTAGTGCACAGTTCTTGAGTTTGCATTGACAGACTTAGCTGAACCTTGCCCATGGGACAGCCCCTACAAGCAGAGCTGTGTAGCTTCCCTTCCTCTCTGCAGGGATGATCCCTACCTGGTGCAAGATATATGATGCATATTCATAGTATGTCATCTCTCAGAAGGCACTTTGGCTTCCTCAGACACCAGACTTAGGCAACTTGGGTTTATGCTTATCTCTGTATCTTTACAGAAATTTCCTGTTTATGTGTACATCACAAATGAATAAAATCGAATTTCAGACTCTCCAAAGGAGAGTTTATCCTTGTGATGTTTTCCAGTGTGTCTTAGAAAACTGCATAGTGGCTAAAAGTCACATGTGGTTTATCCAAACTTACCAGCTTTGTCTCAGTTTCCAGACTCAACTGTCATGATGACAGGAACAGATGATAAATGGCAGAGGAATTTTTCTTCACCTTATGGACATTTCTCGCAAAGCTGTACACTGGATTAATTTCCTAAGAGTCTATTACATGTTGATGCAAGGCTCTGCCTACAAGCAGGTTGTATTTCTATGGGATACTATGGCTGTAACATAATCCTATATTGCAGCAACTATTTCAACCAATGATCTGAGTTCACAAGGTAGAAGCTGTTTCATCAGCCTCTTTAATAGTGTGGGAATTACACACTCCTCTAATATAAAGATCTTCGACTCCTACAAGGTGTTTACCATGAAACTCCTAATCAGGATTAGTTAACCAGAGCTGCCTTCAGCCCCACCTGGTTTGGCAGGTCTCTGTACAAGCATAAGTGGTGTGGCCAATTATTTTCATTGAAGAAGAAATTCCAAGAAAAGGAAAGGCTGGGCAACCTGCCATAAAAACTCTTTGAAAAGCTGCTTTTCAGTGTCCTAGTTCATTCCAGCTGTAATACTGACTACCAGTAGAGACCAGTTCATCAGTCTCACCTCTCTCAGAACAAAACTCAGCGCCCATCTCTGTACAAAACCCTTCCCACAGCAAATGTCCTAAAACCCCATGTATCTTCACTTGGGTTAGCACAAAGAAATATGCTGATATTGTGAATTAATTTGTTTTAAAACCTCTGGCATACATGTTAATGGAATAAGGTGGGGGAGGGAAATGCAGCTTTACAGAGTGACTGTTTTACATGGCAAGGGGGTTGGAGCTAGATGGTATTTAAGGTCCCTTCCAACTCAAACCATTCTGTGATTCTATGATTCTATATTCTACCTATATATGCACCTAAGACACCACAGCAAGGGACATTGCAGATATCAGAGCCAAGATTTGCAGGCTTACTGGGCTGGGTCTACCTTTGTGTGACTGTTATTGATCTGGGGGTCAATGTGGCTTCTTGTTGGGAAGAGTTCAGTAGCTTTCTACATTTTACATTGGATTCCTCTTTAATATAAAAGCAGACCACAGTGGACACTTATCATACAGTCTTTTTATGGAAATAGAGTTCAAAAGGAATTTTCAGGAGTCCTTTCAGACATATGAAATAACAACACTTGAGCAGTGCCCTCATCTCCAAACTGCTGATTACAGTAAAACATGAGCCTTGTTGGGCTGTGAAAATGTCATGATAACAAGCAGTGAACATTCAAACTCTTCTGAAAATGTCTCTAGTTACACCAGGGTTCAACATACTTTGTTTTAATTCTGTCACAGTTCTGTCGAGTTGAAATTAATTCCAGTTTCTGTCTCAGCTTTGCAATAATGCTTCCCTCTTCTTTTGAACAACGTGCCTGTTTTGGAAGTGCTGTTTCCATTGCACTGCGGTTTCTTTAGCCAGGGTGAAAGGTTTTAATTCAGTGTCCTGTGATATCAAAGTGATATCCACAGAGCAACATGGAGGTTGACAGTTTGTGTGGGTTTGCTGTTCTCTCTTGATTTTGACCCGACGTGTTGCAGCGAGAACACGGTTCCAATTCTGCCTGAGCTTTCTTGCAGCAGTGGTGATGCAGACACTGATTTAGAATCATACAGGCTGCATCCAAAACCACATTATGTGATGATAAGATCAATTTTGGCTGATATTGAAAAACTCTGACACTATTACCCATCATTCAGCTTACCCCATCCCTAGCCAT
This sequence comes from Acanthisitta chloris, assembly GCF_000695815.1. Classification (NCBI taxonomy): domain Eukaryota; kingdom Metazoa; phylum Chordata; class Aves; order Passeriformes; family Acanthisittidae; genus Acanthisitta; species Acanthisitta chloris. Next base: position 43,169 of record NW_008664549.1, on the reverse strand, counting down.
CAATCCTAAAACTGACAACTTTCATCCCAGGATTTTTACAAGGGGCAAGTGCAAAACAATCAGACATTTTTCAGCCTAACAACATGAGACTGTTCTATTAAAATGGAAATCAGGAAACCACAACATCCCCTTGTCTGGCTGGCATCAGTCCATCCACACACTGATGTCACTAGTAGATACAATGAGTGTGGGATCTATATTGTCCCTTCAGCAGAGAAAGGGAGGGAAAGCAGGGAAGGCAACTGAGTGTGAGAGCCTTGGTGAACAGTACTATGTTATGTGAGCTTGGGAATGTTCAATGGCTATTGCACTGAATGCTGCACCAGAGCTAGAGCAATGATTTTGGCTCCACAGCCTCTCTCAAAAGGCCATAAAGAAGCTCCTCTGCCCTTTAAGACAATTCAGTAATACCAGATATTTTTTTTCAGTAAAGTTACAAGCTGTGTGTGGCTCGTTTCAGGACTCTTTACCACAGGAAAACATGTAAGATTCCCCTTAGGGACTTTGTTCACAGCCATATGATAAAATATTTGAATCCAGAGATTTTTTTCCTAACAACAGTTGAACATACTTGCCAATACTTACCAATATTTTCTGCTTACACAGTTGAACATACTTGCCAATACTTACTAAAATTTTCCGCTTATTTTATAGCTTCAAAGAAAGCTGCTGCTGCCTGTACAACAGGACATGGACCTTATATATGAAACCTTTCTGGAAAAAAAGTCTTTTTATGGTTTGGATCTTGGAAGGTAAGTACTAATATAACAGCTAGCAACCTGATCTGAAGTTTTTCTAGTCTTTTACTCGTGGTGCCTGCAAAACTTTATCATGATAGCATCCTGGGTTATCAGTCTCAGCATTTTTTCTACACGTGAAATTTGTAGCTCTCAGTAAATACACATGCTCAGCATTCAGCTTCCAGCTGCCTCTTCCATCCAAAAGAGGCTGAATGTGCAACAGTTTGCATTAAGTGCAGTCACCAATACCAAAACTAAATGGTAAAAAGTAGCCCATGAAGGTCCAAAGATCAAGGCAGGTGTCCAGAGGCGTGGGGTAGGTCCTTCTGTGAGGCTGGAGCATGATGTGGGTTGTGAGGAGCCCAGAGCATCACCACTCCCCTCAGGTCTGCAGTTCTCTCTGGAAAGAAAAAACAGTTACACATCTGTTCAAACAAACACTCATGTTTCCTCCCATTGAATTCTGGAAGGGTTTTTCCACTGTAGTAAGGCTACCAACGGAAACTCAAGGCTGCTGGAGCCAGTCCTGACAGCTAAATCATAGAAACATAGAATGGTTTGGGTTGGAAGGGACCTTAAAGATCATCTAGTTTCAGCTCCCTGCACTGGGCAGGGACACCTTCCACTAGCCCAGGTTGCTCCAAACCCCATCCAACCTGGCCTGGAACACTTCCAGGGATGGAGCAGCCACAG
>NW_008664549.1:35377-41721 GCF_000695815.1 Acanthisitta chloris | reverse complement strand
CCTGTGCAAGTGCCTCACCACCCTCCCAGAGAATTTCTTCCTAGTATCTAATCTAAATCTACTCTCAGTTTGAAGCCATTGCCCTTCGTCCTGTCACTCCAGGCCCGTGTACATAGACTCCATCTTTCTTGTAGGCTCCTTCAGGTACTGATCTATTCAGCTTCCACTCCTCAGACTTTTCTGTAGCAGCATCACAGCTTCAGGTAAAGTCCCTTAGCATCTCTTTCCTTGGCCCCCATGTCCTGTCTTAGCCCTTTCCCACCTCCCTCCTCCCTGCTGTGCCTCCAGGTCCCTGCCCCAGTCACTCCCACCCATCTTGATATATTTTCCTCTCCTCTCTACCCCTGCAGGGTGCTCCCAGCATCTCACTAACACCCCTGCACCCTGCTCTGCCTGAAGACCTGCCCCAAATCCCAAACAAGCCACATATGTCCATACGACACAACTCAGCCATGACAAATACAAGCTAAACCCCATGTTGCACAGGAGGACCAAAGAAACATCCAGAGATGGAGAACCAAGGCAAAACCAGACCTCCATCTGTTCGTGTATCCAGTCCAGGAAGGAAGTGGTTCGGCTGTAGACACCTGGCTTGTTCTTTTCTGCACAGCCCACTCCAAAGCTGGTGGTCCCCACCAGCTTCCAGATGCTCATATCTTCACATGCTAAAGGGCCCCCACTATCTCCCTGGAGAAGAAAGAATTAAAACAAATGTCAGTGCCCCAGAAAAAGAGGGGAACATCTATTTGGAGATGTATTGGGAGAGACATAGTTCAGTAATTCAAAGTCTCTTGTTTATCCTCTGTTCTGGGTCCTGGGAAAAGTATATGTTACACTAGAAGTTGGAGACTTTTGAGACATATATTAGATCATATTTTTCATTCCCTGACTCCTGGCTATTGAGCTGAGCTGAGCCCAGGGTTGCAACACCAAGCTCACATCTCACCTCCTTCCCTGCGTACTCTCACATGCTTTTCTGGCCCTTCCCAGGCAATTTGCTAAGCAGATTCAACTCAGTGTTTCATAGTATGTTTCAAAGTATGCTAAGGGGTTGGAATGGACTTTATAGATCATCCAGTACCAACCCCCCTGCCCTGGGCAGGGACAACTCCCGCCAGACCAGGTTGCTCAAGGCTTTATCCATCTTGGCTTTGAACATTGCCAGGGCTGGGGCAGCCACAGCCTCCCTGGGCAACTTGTGTGATTGTCTTACCACCCCCATACAAAAACTTCTTCCTAATATCTAATCTAAATTTCCCCTCTTTCAGTTTATACCTCTTGTCTTATTACTACAGTTCCTAACAAAGAGTCCCTCTCCAGCTTCCCTGTAAACCCCTTCAGTTCCTTGAGGTCTCCACACAACCTTCTCTTCTCCAGGCAGAACAGCCCCAGCTTTCTCAGCCTGTCTTCATAGGGACTCACATCTAAGTACTGAAAATTCTCATTTTATTTCTGCAGGGGAAGTTTCCTGTCCTATGAGCATCAGAGCCAGCACAACATCAGAAAAAAAGGGAATTTGGAACAAGCCTCTTGCATTGCTGAGTAGGTCTCCTTCTCACATGGAGCTGTGCACAGAGCACACTTCCTTTGGGCAGCTCTGCCAGGCAGAGTGATGTGCTGCCCCAGGTACCTTGCTGGGGGGATGTGTGCAAACAGGGGCTTAAATGAAGGTCTGTGCACCTAATGTCTTTGCTTTATCTTGTCCCATGCATGAGTGGGACTGAGAAAATCTGGAAACGTGAAGTTCATAGAATCATAGAATGGTTTAGGTTGGAAGAGACATTAAAGACTATCTAGTTCCAAGCCTCCTCCTATGGGCAGGAACACCTTCCACTAGAAGTTTCTTCCCAACATTTGCTCTCAATCCATGACTACCTAAGTCAGTCCACATGGTGTGTATGAAGAGACCTGGCATAAAGTTGGCACTGCCATGACTCTGACAGTGATTTGGAATCATCACCACCCTGTGTAGTGAAGGATGCTCTGCTGCATCATTACCATGAACCTCTCTTCCCGAGTCATTACTAGCCCTCTAGTTACTCAGACATCTCTCCCTTTCTTCTTTGCCTTGCCTCACTACTCTTTGCAAAATCACACACTTCTGCTTCTCTGTTGATATATGCTTTGGCTGCTTTTCATCATGGGGTTTCAGCACCTTGCAGGTCTCCAGAGCTGCTCAGTGTGCAGTGCAATTCAGTGCAGTGCAGAGGCCACAGCCAAGGCAAAGAAAGGATGGCACCATGCTGCAGCACACGCAAGAAATCAAGATATATCTTAAGCAAATTTGGCTTCAGAAGAAGCAGATAAGGTCCACAGAAGAAACATGAAAAGGAAATTGTAGCATATGAATGCACACACAGTCCAGTGATTGATATTCGTGGCAAACAGAATAGATGGCACAAACCCAAATGTTTGCCCGAGAAAAGCCTGGGAGTGCCTTCTGATAACTTATCACTATGTTTTTCCATTGCTGATGTTAATGAGCACAGTTGCAGTTTGGAAACTTCCATACCTGACAGGTGTCTACCCCTCCCTTTAGGAAACCAGCACAAAGCATTGAAGAAGTTATGATCCCACCGTAGACATCTCTGTGATTGCAAATTGCATTTGAAATCAGAGGAACACCTGCATAATTCATGGTGTCAGATGTATCACCTGTTAAAAAAAAAAAAACAGAAAAAGAAAGAAAAAAGACTTTCTGTCCTTGAAAATAATCTCCATTTATAAACAGCAAATGTTTTAGTTTACAAAGGATTGGCAAGGAAGGGTGAAAGAAATGCAGTTAAAAGGACAACACACAGGCAACTCAACTTGGTGCCTCATCACTTACAGAATGCAGTAACTCTACAGACCTGTAGACTATCACAGTGGACAATAAAATCTGTACATTATATGTTTCAACTTTAATTTGGGCAATCAATGGCAACAATGAACTAAAAAACCAGTTGAACATTGTCTGCAACACTAGTGCCAAAATCTGTTTTGAATTTATTGCCTGTTCTGTTAGCCAACAAATCATTACAAATACCTGATTTGTTTTACAAATATTTGCTGTATTTTGTTCAAAGCCTGAATGGATCATGTCTACAAATGGGAGTATTTTCACACTGCCTATTGTCAATTTAGAGCTGAGTTTTTATGTGGCAAGCCTTGCTTTCATTTTCTCCCCACCTTTCACTGTTATCTGTACAGGTAACACACTGTTCTTGTTCTCTGAACAAGGAGAATACATTAAATGAGATGAATGAAGAATGATAAAGAAACAATGACCTGAGAATTCACACATTTTCACGTGCAAGTGATTCAATACATATTATTGATTAACATGACCTGTGAGTCACAGTAAGAAAAAACCCACAAATTCCCTTTTCTTTTTCACATTATTCACAGTTCCAATTTCTACATCACCCAACCTGCCTGAAAATACAGACATGCTTTCTCTTAAAAAAGGGGTGATAGACTCTTGCACCATGCTGTGCTTTCTATGCTTGAAGTTACAAGAGGCATAACCTGTTTGACTGAGTACAACACTGTGGACACTGTCACTCTATATGTGCAATTTTCAACCATTTCAGAGAGTGTCCCCATCCATTCCTTGTGATTAGGGTTTGTACAGCACTTCTACAGCTCAGGGTGAGCATAAAATTTAGGAATATGTCTTCTTTTCCCCCCACAGATATTCCAGAAAATATAATGTTGAACAATGCCTCAAGCAAATCCTCTATTTACTGTATGTGAGATGTTTTCATGCAGTGTAATCAACAGAAGAACATTTAAAATACCTCCTTCCACAGTTGCTCCCCATCCTGATACCCAACACATTTTCCCTGCTGGGAAATGTTCACCAAAATTAGGCAGGCAAATTGGTTCTATGTGACCTATTTAAAAAAAATAAAGAGAGAGACTGAGAAGAGAGAATAGCTTTAAAATTCAGAAAAACTTGAAGATTTGGCTTACAGTGAACTTGTTATGAACACTACCCACTCTCGCCATAAATAGCCTGGAAGTTCCTCAGGTCTTTTATGTTCTGGCCAACACCATGGGTTTGAAACAACACCTACACCAGGCCCAAGGAGTTTTGAGTATGAAGCAATAGAAGGAGGTGTGAGCAGGTCAATAAATTGAAGATGAGCAAACAAGAGGTGCACAACGTGGGAAGCTGATGGGTAGAGTGCCCCATGGCACTCAGATTGGGTGCGACAAGGAGCTGTGCACGTCTCTGCAGTCTCCTGAAAGAGTAACAAGACATCTAGGGGTCTCTTTGCCTCCCACCCATGAGCTTGTAGCATTTCGGTGCCTCTCTGCTCTGGCTTACAGAATGGCACGTGATTTAATCAGTGTTTGATGCTTGCAGGGACAAACTGGCAGGTCAAGATGAGCTGACGCTGAGCAAAGGGAGAGGAGATACAAGATACTACTAGGCAGTTCCTAGTGGTTCAGTTCTCCACAGTGCCATGATCCCAGCTCAAAGCATGAAGACCCCAGAATGGAGCATCCAAGCCCCCTGGGGCAGAGTGGGTATCTTGCTCAGGTGTGGAGTCACTACTGTTCTTGACAGACTCCCCAGACTTATTCCTGAGCAAAAGAAAACAGCATTAACTGAGATATAAACCAACAAAATCAAGTTTAATTTTCATTAGACGTGAAAGTTTAAAGCATTGTGAGATAATTGATTTAGGAACTGACAATCTAGATGCATCAGGGAGCTCCAGTTCCCCTTTGCAGAGAGCTCACAGTGATTAGGATGTATTGGCAGATGATCATTTAAATTCATATAATATTACATATTATTTCAACTCTCTGTGTCCAAGTGTCAGCTGTAGGTAGCATCCTGCTGAGAAAATTAAAGCACTTTTAATTTAATAGTGTCATTATATTAGAATTACCTTTTCTTCTCTTTGAAATTTAAGCTTGATTTTCAGCTTTGGACACTGTGAGATCTCTCCAGACTCACAGAAAGGACATGATAAAAATCTCTGTGACCTCCAAGTAAAATGAGGCAGGGCATTTATTTTAGATAGGAAAAGTATTTAAAAAGAAGAAAGTTAATGTTTGCCTATTATTAAATGCCTTCAGTAAACCAATACCAGAGTGGAGTGGGAACATTTTGCAGCACGTTGTTGCTGTCCATGCCTGGATATGGAGCACAGAGGAGTTCCTGATACTGAGACTGGGTGGTTTCTGCTGGTGTAGCCTGAACAGGGATCACTGCCTTGCCATCACAGCAACAGGCTACACATCTACACTGCACATCTCCCATTGCTTTTAGAGGCAATGAGAACCCACTCCACTGTCCTGGGGCAGGAACAGGACACCAACAGAAATTTCCCTGTCTCTACCAGGAGAGACCCTTCTTGCTCTTAGCTATATAGGTGAGAAAGTCAAGTGAAAGCTACCAGAGAGAATTACCATTGAGAACAAGTGGTGCTGCCAGTTTCATCAGTGCTATGTCATTTCCCATTGTCTTGGGTTTATAATTTCGATGGTAAATGATTTTTTCCACTGAGTGTGGGTGAACCTGGGTGTCTTGCTGAGTCACAAAACCAACCTGCACACTCCATGAGCTCGGCAAGTAGAGGCTGAAACAAAGAGGTAGGAGAGAGTGAAAAACCCTCAAGGAAACTCAGGTTTTCCAGTTGTCCTGAGCTCGGCAAGTAGAGGCTGAAACAAGAGGTAGGAGAGAGTGAAAAACCCGCAAGGAAACTCTCAGATTTTCCAATAGTCATCTGAACTTATGGACCACATAAAACCCTACAGGCTCCAGTCTGCTGTACTTTCTTACCTGTCTATTAATGTTGGCTATTATCTGTATCCTTCTACAAATATATGACAGTTTTGCATTGTCCAACTTATCTGTCCTCCAATGAGACCCTACAATTGCATTGTCCAACTTATCTGTCCTCCAGTGAGACCCCACAGCAACTGATGCTGCTGCCTGGCACACCTGTGCTCAGACATCCCTCAGCAGCACTTGTGGCAAGGTGTTTCCAAGGAGATTTCCTTCTGGAGGCTGTTTCTGCCCCAGTTCATGGGTGGGCACATCTTTCAGCCTCCAGCTCACAGGCAGCTCCTCTTCTCTCGGCTGCATCCCCCTGGGCTAGCAGTGGGCTAGCAGCTCAGCCAGGAAAAGGCTCAAGGGATGTGGTTTGTGTTGCCATAGCAGCTCAGCCAGGAAAAGGCTCAAGAGATGTAGTTTGTGTTGCCCGTCCCATCCCTGTCAGCCTTTGAACACACCACAGTCAACTGGGTTGTGGGGGACAGAGCTTAGGAAAAAAGTCATAAAATGCTTAATGCCTAAGTAATTTTTCTTATGGCAACACAGGACTCTAAACATGATCTAGGAG
>NW_008664549.1:31950-35354 GCF_000695815.1 Acanthisitta chloris | reverse complement strand
GGGTACAAAAGCATCCTACAGAACTTGCACAGTACAACTGACTAACAACCACTGATTGATCCTGTCAACTTCAATAGGATTCTGCAATTTATTTTGCATCTCCAGAGGACCAGAGCTGCCAAGTGCAAATTCTTCCTGAGGAATCACTTGCAATGTGATCCTGTTAATCCTCCTGTTACCTTAAATGCAATGTATAGAAATTGCAGATCAGGTTACCTAAAATCTAGCACTTAAATGTTGTTTTAAGCTGATTTGCCAAGAAGCTGGAAGTGACCAGAATGTCTGTAAACTGGGGCTCTGGACTTGGACCACTTCTTGGGGAGGCTTTTTTTCCATGAAGACTCATGCAAGAAGAGTGAGAAATGACTTATATATTACAGAGCAAGCCCATGAGATAAGGACAACCCAACCTGTCCTGAAGTTTATTTTTAGGAGAAAGCAGCGTGTGTTAGGCTGTTCTGCAATAGTCCCACACACAGACCTGCTGCAAACAGGGTCAGTGGGACACCCCAAGCAAGAGGATTTAAGGACTTACTCGTAGACACAGTGGGCGGCTGTGATGATCCAGCGTGGGGTGATGACAGACCCTCCACAGAGGTGGTGCCCTTGGAACTGCAGACTGACCTGCCAGGGCCACTGCCGGGGGGAGGAGGCATTGCCCCCCACGATCCGTGGCCCATAGCTGGCCCGTGTCCCACACGCTGACAGAAGGCAAAGCTTATGGTCCACAGAGGAAACACAGGCATGATTTTATCACCCTCAGCCCCTCTTCTACCAGCCTTGCTGAGGCTAGGAGATCTCTGCAGCCACGCCATCCCCATCCCCATGGCACACATCCCAGGCTGTGGTAGCTCCCAGAAGTTTCTCCTCTTTCCTTCCATCCCTGCAGCATCATGCGTGGCCTGGGGACTGTGGGGCTAACATATGTCCCCTGCAGACACAGTGCTCAGCTGAGCTGTAAGACCCACTGCTCTGCCCTCCTTACATGCACAGGGTCCCACACAGGCAGGCTGAAGCATCATCTTTCTCCTGGTGAATATTTTGCTGCTGCTTTTTTTGGTTTTTCATATGCCAATCTGAAAACTAGCTGACATGGAGAAGTGTAGGATGGAAGTTCTAGAATTTCCCTTTCCATGCCAAAATGGCAAAGAATTGGAATTACAATATCTGTCTATGGACTCAACTCACAGTCCTTAAATGTCTGTTTCCTACTGGGACTCTCAGCAAAATGCTCCTGCTACCTGATGTTCCCAGCCTGCCCTCCCAGCCTATTCTCACTTTCTGCAATTCTAAATTTTACATAAGAAATACAATTTTTCTTTGGTGTGATAAACTGATGGTATAGTATACTTTGAGTATACCTCCCAATACCTCTCAACTCTTCCCATGCAGTGAACAAAGGACAGTTTCTGGTTTTATTTTCAGTTTTCCTGATTCTTACCCAAACATTTTAAGATGATCACATTGCCAGAAGTGCACTCCTCTCTGAGATGGAAAGACAGTGCAGAATTAGTTCCAATTCACAAATACTGGGAGTGTTTTTCAATATTGTGTCATCTTCCTGTACAGCTATGTGCACATAAATATAATTAACTCAAATACTGAAAGAGGTATAAAATCATGAACTCATCTAATCAGGGCATTTAGCTGAAATACTTGAGTTAGGAGCTTGGCCACCACTGGGAGCCTGCAGACCATATGCTGCCCTGCTGAAGAGTGGTTCATTCTTCCATAAGGGAAGGCTCATCAGCAGTTTTCAACATGTGATCTGTAGTCTCCTTGGATCCATAGCTTGCTTCTTGGTGGAAGGTAACTAAGAAAAACAAGCATTTGTCAGGAGTAAGAAATGGCCCATAAATGGTTCATAAACCCACTGGGAAACATATAAGGATCTGTAAAGCAAGCCAAACTGCTTCACAATGGAAGTAGATAAGTGTTTAGTGTCTATCCATTTGCAAAAACAGGATCATGGGACAAATAGCCTTTTGAAATAGCTCATTTAAAAGTCTCTGTTGATTTTAATGGGTCTTGGATGAGGCTCTTAAATCGTATTCCAGCAAGACACCTACTGAACCTCAGTGCTGCGTAACACCACCAACCACTTATGAAGTTCTACATGCCTGAAAAAACAGCAACAACCCCAAACTATTAGCAATTCTGCTTCTATTGATTGCTGCCTCTGTGTCAGGATGAAGGAGCTGAGGCATACCTGAGGTTTGTTGCATTGTGCAGGGACGACACTTGATCAGCTGCAAACCAGTGGCCGAGGGATACGAAATGTCTTTGAAACTGTTTTTCGACTGCAGCCACAGGCAGGTAACCCGAGCTCACATAGCTGCAAATAAACCATAAACACAGCTTCCTCAGAGAGCGTTTCAGCGCTCGGATTGAATAATTCAGGGGTTCTGCTAATGAAAACCCAGTGTGGCAACCACAATCATCAGATTCTGACACTTGATAAAGCAATCCTATCCTCCCCCTGTGCTTCTTGTAACGTGTGGGTATTTCTGCCATAATCATGTGTGAAAGCCACACATGATGAGATGCATTTAACTGGCAGAGAAAGCAAATTTTGATTCTAATATTGCAAGAAAGTTTTTATCGTAAGTGGTTGGCATGTTTCCTGAGGCATTAAGAAGCTCATTGCCTCCTTTATCTACCGTTATGTTTTGCAGCAGGGAGGATGAATAACTCGTAATTTTTTCTTGTCTTCGTTGTTGAACAATTGAGATGTATTTTATCCTAAGGGCAACAAGAATTTATGCAAAGAGGCTTTATACTGCTAACTATAATGTGCAGAAATCAGAATGATGCTGTTGCAAGAAATGACAACATATCATGGCAAGTCACAGCTTAAACTCTTTCTCAGTTGTGTGAAAGTATGCGATAGAAATGGTGTTTTTTCAGGAATGGATCAGTAAGAACTGCCTCACAGGTTGTTCTCTCATTGTAAGGTGGACCTTGAATCCTAACAAATTACATAGAATCATAGAATTTAAGGGCTGGAATGGACCTTACAGATCATCTAGTCCCAATCCCCTGTCCTGGGCAGGGACACCTCATCACTAGATCAGGTTGCCAAGGCTCATCCAGCCTGGCCTTGAACACCACCAGGGTTGGGGCAGCCACAGCCTCCCTGGGCCACCTGTGCCAGTATCTCACCACCCTCACAGGAAAAATTTCTGCCTAAGGTCTAAATTTCCCTCTTTCAATTTCTCCCCATTGCCCCTTGTCCTGTCCCTGCAGTTCCTAACAAATTTCATAGGTGCATATCCTGCTATGGACAACATTCCCTTGAGTTGGAAGTATGAGCAGCTAAATTTTACCAAGATGCTCATGTTTACCACAGCAAATATTCCTTTCCACTCAAGACAAGGGGCTTATGCCTCCCATTTTTCCTTCTT
>NW_008664549.1:23019-31786 GCF_000695815.1 Acanthisitta chloris | reverse complement strand
TGCAGCTCAGGATTCCATTGGTTTCTGGGCTGAGCTCACACTGCAGCTCATGCTGAGCTTCTCATCCACTGTCACTCCCAAGTCTTTCTCCTCACTGCTGGTTTCAATTCCTTTCCCACCCAATCTGTAGCTGTGCCTGGGATTGGCATGGCCCAGATGTAGGACCTTGCACTTCATTTTGTTAAGCTTCATGAGGTTTGCATTGTTCCACCTCTGAACCCTGTCAAGGTCCCTCTGGATATCCCATCCCTTCCCTCCAGCTATGACTGTCCCACACAGTTTGGTGTCATCAGTTAACTTGCCAAGGGTGCACTCAATCCCACTGTCCCACATGAATTATATATACAGTTTTCCCACAGAAGAAATAAAATAAATGGAAAATACTCATGTTTTTAGTGCCTCTCTGACAGGCTGCAAGTTACTGGAGAGACAAGTAAGATTCAGGCACCTGCATCCCATAGGGAAGATTTAACCCAAGCATTGTCTTTAGACATCAGGATCTATAGCAGTAATAAAAGGTATTAGCAGTGCACAAGTATTCAGGACTATTTCCCACATCATCCCAAATCATATCATTCATAAAGGTGGATCACTACATTCTGTTTTACTTTTAAAGCATGATCTAATACAAGGTTTCATTAGAAAGCCTGAAAGCTCAGAGTTTGTTGAAAATACCAAATAAAGCTTCTTGCACTTGCTGTTCATACCTTGAGAATCCCAGGTGTTTGCAGGTAGTATTGCCATACTCTGCTTTCCAGTCATCAGAGCAGACTGTTCGCCAGGATCCAAAAGTGAACACTTGCAGCACTGCCTTCTTGCCACTCAACCTGACTTTGAGATTCAGGAGGAGAAAAGCCTGAGTGAGTCGTGAAGAAGAACCATCAGGCACACAACAGGTACACAACGGTGTCAATGCACCACTGTGGCATCCACATTTTCTGGCTCACTGAGTTTTTACTACTTGTCTTTTTCATCACTTGGATTCATTGACAGAATTTTTCTCTACTGGTTATTTTTCCCCAGCTGAAGAAGGGAACCAAGGTATTCTGAGCTAAAACAGCCAGGAGAAGAAAGTCTGTGCTCATGGGAATGGCTAGGGAATGTCAGCTCTAAGGCAGATGGAAAAGGCTGCCTTGCCCTCCAGTGAGCCTAAGCAAGTCTTGCTGACTGTAGGGAGTTGGAGCTGCAGATGCTTGGCACTGAGAAAACCTCACCAAAGTGAGTGATGAGAGGTGGTTGGCACCTTCACAGCACAAGACAGGGAGGGACCATTTAAAATGGCCCAGTGATGCCCAAAACCATCACAGGGAAAAACTCGGTCCTGAGGGATACATTTCACACATGAAGCAGCAAATTGCAGCACGTAATGCACAAAAGGCAGTGATGGTCTCTACCATTCTCACGCCTCTTAAGATAATATCAGGCTTTTGCAGTCTTCAAAACCAACAGAGTGCAGCTGTGTGCCTGTGAGTACAGAGAGTGCTGTACATACACCCCAGAAGGCAGTGGTGTTACACCTTGCAGGAGGGGAAATATTAGCAGTCTAAAAGCATCTGCAGAAAGATACCCAATATGTCAGCAACAATATTCAGGAATCATCACATTTGTCTCAAGATCAGTTTGATTTCCCATAAACTGTAAATCAGTTCCTCAGAGAGAATGTTCCTCTGAAGTGGTGGTTTAGATAATCTGTCAATCTCTATCTTTCTTGTCTCGCCCAAACTCTTTCCAACATGCATTTCTTGGTAACATGACAGATGCTACAGGAGGAGGTAGGAGAGATTTATAATCAAATTTAAATTACCACATCTGTACTCATCCTCTCCTTCTTTACAGTTGAAGACCCCATTGCACCTGGCTGATTTCTGGATACACTTAAAGGACGATCGACAGCGAAACTTCCCAATGCAGTTGTATTGGACTAAACAGAATGGAAGAAAACAAGGTGATGAAAACACACTTGGATATTAATTTAACACTTCTGGCTTGCATTACCTGGCCAGATTTCAGTCTTGCTGAGGAAAAGGCAACTCCTGTACTCTAGGAATTTGTTTAATACAACCTTGGGGTTGCTACATGGTGCAGCTAAACTCATCCATTAGTAATGACTAACAGGAGCACCCAGCCCTGCTGTCTGTGCTGATTCCTTCCCAGCTTCCCCTAGTCAGTTTGTGTTTCACACCAGGGCAAGTTCCTCAGTAGTCCCTGCTAAACTGGGCCAGAGTTTCTTTCACATGGGATGCCTCAGCCTCCCAGGTGTGAAGGCACATCAACATATTTGGCCCCTAGACCTTTGCAGGTTACACTTCTACACTCACAACTAAACTCATTCTGCATTATTTTCCCTTGTAGATTTTGTTTGTGATAGGGGAAAGTTCTTTAATACTTTGAAAGCACACTTAGAGACATGAACTACAGGACAAAAACATGGCATGGGCTACCTGAAGCCTCCTCCTGTTTCTAAGCTCAGATCATTACTAGAGGAGACTCAGTGAAGGTTCACTAGGGAAAAATTGCCTGAAGCTGCAGGTTCCCAGTGTTGTAAATATTACACAATCCTCTCAGGAGTGCCAGACCTGTTTTATCGCTACATGTAAATAAAATTTAAAGCCATCACATCAACAAGATTTTTTACTTTGGCAAACAAGCTGCAGTAGCAGTTTCATTCCATTCTCAGTAAAAGGCTCATGAAAATTTAAGCATTTGAATGGTTAAGCGAGAACTTAATGAATAACTAATGGTACTCACCACCCAGGCCAATGGCAACTGCTAGGGTTACTGCAAGGAATAAACCAAAGATATATGGAAAGTATTTTAGGGAGACAAAAGCATGGAACACTGAGGGTGGTTCAATATCTCCTGGAAACCAAACAGAGAGAACAGTTCTGTGAAGTTAAACCAATTGAGTTTGCAATGAAAAAGATTTATTTAAAGTTAAACTAGATGGCAGTAGTTAACTTGTGCATACACTTCCTGAGCTGACCTGACCCAGAGGGGTTGAGATCCTCTGGCTCAGGGGTTGAGAAGGCTCCAAGTGCTTTGAGGCTTCTGGTGCTCAGACACCCCTTCAGCATCTGCCTCATGAGGGGCCTGAATATTGTCCCTGCAGAGCACCTGGCCTGTCCTCAATGCAATCAAGAGTACGAGCTCCAAGTTTTCGTTTTCATGGGCTACATCACACTGCGAGATTTACAAGCATACAAACACCTCTCCCAAAAATGTGAGTGACAGAATAATAATTAATTCACACCTGCTTTGTTTGTGGACTCAAACCTGTATGCAGGGCACAGGTGTCCCCTCTGGAGACTTCAGAAAGCTCAAGTGGACTAATAAATTCTTTCAGTGGGAGGAGCAAAGAAAGAACTAATTTGAGTTTCCTCCTTATGACTGTTCCTGTCTGTGATGTCTCCTGGCAAGCTCACAGTCCCAGTGCTCCCTTAACCTGAGCCCCAGCTGGGCTCTGGGACATCTGGAATCTTGGGATGAGGCTGGAGGCCACACAGCTCTGCCTCAAGCACTGGGGAGCTGTCCCATGTATGATGCATTCCTCCAGGGCTGGGGTGATGAAGGCATGATAACAAGTAAGAGGAGCCTAAAGATTCAAACAGGAGTAGGGATATTGGAAAAAGACAGGATTAGCTAGTGAATAGGTGTTCAAGACAAGGAGGAAAGTCACTGGTCCTTTTGGACTCAGAAACAAGGTTAACTGGAAATTATAGAAAGCTAAATTTAAAAAACCAAACCAGGATCCCCAAACAAGTCGTGAAAAATGTCAGGAAAAGTGATCTGTCCAAAGTTTTGCTATAAAGAGAAGGAGAGAACTGAGCCATGGCTCAAGGATGAGTTTTGAGTCTTCAAAGAAAATAGATGCATCTAAAGTGAAAATTCACTTCAGTAGTAATTGCTGAATACATTTCATGAGCTGGACCTGCTCACCAACCACTGACCTCCATAGCTAACCTCAACTTAGTGGTATTGTCAGTCTGGAAGACACCAAGAGATTCCACTGAAAATAATGAACTTGTTTCAAATGTTTTCTGATATACCAAGAGCTAACTATGGGGAAACAGCATACACAGCTGGGTGCACACAGGAACTGGCAGAACCTTCTCTTCAATTTTAGTTCATACAGCTCTTCTCCCCCTCATTCTTCAAGCTTCAAAATTGAGGCTGGCAGACACAATCAGTCAAGGGTGAGGAGTGTCTCCCAGGCCTTACAGACTCACAAGTAAATCCCAACTTACACAGACTCCCTCAGCAGCAGTTGAGTAACTAGTTTTGGCAATGGAATAGGTGTCTGGTATGCCAAAAATCTTAGACAGCTGTAGTGACTAATGGACCAGAAAATTAAATTGCTGTTTTGATCCTTGAAGCTCAGCCTGACTCTGTTGAAGCTAAATGGTTATCTTGCCACTAAACCTCTGGGAAGCAGCAAACACACACACTATTCCTCTAAGGCTGCTGCATTGCATATTCAGGTTTTTTTAAAGGACCAATTTCCAGGTTGGTAAAATTTCAAATAAACCATTCAAAAATGTGTCTGAAAAACTTAGAAAATGTTTACTTTGTGGCTGAAGTGTGTGAATAATCTGGCTGTGAAAAATGCTTATGCATGCAAGCCTATACAAGATGTCATCACCTGTTACTAGGCTGGCAAACCTCACAGCTAGGGGAGGGAGGTTGTGTTCCTTCTTCCTCTGTGTGATTGTTTTGAGTGGGCAAGCATAGCTTTGCAAGGCTAAATACCTACATTAGCTATTTAGATTACAAAGGTCAAAAAGCTGTGCAGCATCCCTACCAGTTCCATCTGCACTGGGATCCACTCTTGCTTGTGGTATGAAGAAAAATCTTTTGAAGGTAAACTGAATTGGTGATACTGGGGGTTCCTCTTCTGTAATAGTGATGATTTCAAGACTTCCAGTAGTGGGATTTGTCTCTGGTACCTGACTCAACAAGAGAAGGAAAAGAAAAAAACCCAGAAGATAATCATCTTGTAAAATGTTATCACAGAATCACAGAATAGGTTGGGTTGGAAGGGACATTAAGGTTTATCTAGTTCCAACCCCTGCCATGGGCAGGGACACCTTCCACTAGCCCAGGTTGCTCCAAGCCCTGTCCAACCTGGCCTTGAACACTTCCAGGGATGGGGTATCCACATCTTCTCTAGGCAACCTCCTCCAGTGCCTCAGCACCCTCACAGGAAAGAATTGATTCCTAACATCTCATCTAAACATTCTTGTAGCCCCCTCAAGGTACTGGAAGGCTGCAACAAGGTCTCTCTGAAGCCTTCTCTTCCTCAGCTCCAGGTCTCTCAACCTGTCTTCATAGCAGAGGTGTTCCAGCCCTCTGAGCATCTTTGTGGCCTCCTCTGGACTCACTCCAACACACCCATGTCCTTCCTGTGCTGAGGACTCCAGAGCTGCGTGCAATACAATCTCATGTACTCAATGTTCATGTAAGGAGCACTTATAACTAATTTACCAGCAAACTGCTGAGGTTAATTATTTGTTCAAATTTGCCTAAGCACTGTAGCTACTTTTAATAACTCACACTGGGGTTGTGAATCCATTCCCTGCTCTATAATTGCAATAGGAAACAAAAGCAAGACTGAAAAACATATGACACCTACACAGCAGCTGACAGGATACTCAATCGGAGCCCCTGAATTGTACTCCAGTGAAACTTTGATAACTTACCACACAGTGAAAAAAAAACGAAAAAACAACAAAATGAGGTACACTAGCATTCAGGCTAAATAGATTTGAAATGCTGATTTCTGACTCTGGTCCTGTACACTGCCACTGGCAAAAGGAATCAGATTTTGGAACTCACAGTGGTGTGAAATAAGTCCAGCTTTGTTACAGACAGTGGAGCTGGTAAGCTGTAAAAGCAGTATATTTGCAGAGCCAATCCCAGAAAATGCTTTTCATGACATATTTCAGGCAAAGAATACACATTTTGTCTGCGACACTATATTTTAAAGTCACCTGGACTATCTTTTCACCTTTCAGTAAACAACTACAGTAAGGTTTCTGCTCTTTCATTTCCTAAAATTTCTTATACATTTCAAAGAACATAAATTAAACTTCATAGAGATTCTGCTAGCAAAATTATTAAATATAAGAAAAAAACCCCTTCTAATGGGTGAATTATTTGACCACCAGGAAACAAAACAACCTCGTGAAGTGAATGACATGAAAGCTGAACACTGACCTTTCATTTATTTAGAGGCTATCGCATGCTCCCAACGCTTCACTCACCTCTTCCTGAGAAGTCATAGTTAAAAGCAAAGCTGTTTTCTTTCTTCATTATCAAAAGCAACCAAAAGGAAATTCTGAGTTTGCTAAGCCAGTTTGCTCTGGAAAGGTTTCCAACCAGCTGTTGCATGCAGCAGCCTGTGTAACCCAACCTGGTGAGGGGTATCGGGTAGCCCTGGATGGCATGGCTACGGAAAGGGGGGGATAAAAATTCAGCACCCTTTTTAATTAGCCTAAGAACCTCAGGTAATATTGTAGTATTCACAAACCTTCCTGTAACCCCTTAGAGAAGGAGCACCACAAACGGCACATGCTCACGGTGCTCATCTTCTACCAAAGCTGGTGCAGCCCCAGAGCTTCATCTCTTCAGCACACAGAGCCTGTAGGCTCAGCTTGCTCCTCCTTCACTTGGTTTAGCCTCTGCTGTGTGCCTGCACAGGGGTTTTTCAAAAAGACCCATGCTTTAGTTATGAATAATTTTTGTAATTAAATATTGCATGGTATTTTGGAAGTCTTCTGCAAACAGCGTCTCGTGTTTCTGAAGTATCAACTCATTTGTGCTCTGGGATTTAGAAAATGAAAATGTATGCTCAGCTGCAACAAATGCTCAAGAGTAGTCATAATTTGGCTTGTTTTTTTCCACTAAGAAGAGAGATTGATGACAGAGGAAAGGGTGGAGAGTAGAAGGAGGAGGAGAGATGAAGCAAAAAGCCACAGCACTTTAAGTGAAACAAGGCTCCTGAGGGCCAGGGAAGAAATTAAGGTTTTCCAATGCAAAACCCATGTCCCTGGCACATGGCTGCAATGAGGGAAGCTATTCAGTACCTTTGCTGTGCAGGATGGAAACTGGCACTTCTAAAGAGAGAACACTACATCACAGTCTATTAACTTAAGCCATGACATCAAGAATTCTTCATCATCTCCTAAGTCACTCTTTCAGCAGCCTTGCCTGGAAATGGTAACACAGGGGGACATAAGATTAAAAAAAAAAAAAGAAAGAAAGCAGACAAAGATGTTCAAAGTAGGCTGCACTTTTTGAGTTGCTCTGCTGCTCTCCCACCAGACTTCAGAGACAAATGGTTGGAGAAGCAGCTCAGATTGGCCAGCTGCCTCAAGGGGAACTTTAGCCAAGGGAGAGAAAGTGAGGGCTCATTTCAGGAAACAGCAGCTCAGGTTATCCTTTCATTGCACAGGTGAGATGTTCTGTCCTCCCCAGGGAGTGGTGGTACCTGCAATGAGGATAGCCCAGGACAGAAAATAATAGTCTCCAGCCAATTTACCTACTCTGGCCACACTGCAAAGAAGCTCTGCAAAGGCTCCCATGGTGGGACTGACACCACTGGAAAGGACAGATTTTTCCTGCTGCCACCCTGAGCTGGGCATGATGACTAGATGGAACATTTGGTTTGACCTGCCACAGCTGGGGTGCCCATTGCCTTTGGCTGAGAAGACCAAAGCAGGAGCCACAGACAGTAAGGACAGGAGGACATGAAAACTGAGACCAAAAGGAAAGAATTTGGCTCACAGACTAAATTCTTACATGCTGCAGGACAGCCCTGCTCGCCTCTTCCATGCTGCAGTAGCAGCTCAGGTGGATTTCGTGGCTTTCTGGAGACAAGTTAAAGTGAGGGCTAAAAGACCCAATCTCAGCCCCTTCAGCAAGTCCCCCCTGACAGCATTGGTCACCTTTAAGCTACTAGTCTTGTTCTGCTGGGGTGGATGGAGAAAACCTGCTGATAGCTTTTGCTTTTTTAGCTACCCTAAACCAAAAATTCAGAGACACACATGCTACGAAAACAGGATGTCAGCTTTTGTCAGAAAAGATCACAAGAGGTTTGAGGGTTTTTTATTTTAGCTGCCTCTTTCTCTCTCATTTTCTTACTCCCTCCCTCCCTTGCACCCTCCTCCCACCTCCCAATTTCTGTCAGCACTCAGCACACAGTCAGGGGAAGAGTGGAGAAGATGGCAGTGGCTGAGACACAGCTGTATGCAAAGGTGGCCAACAAGCACAGGAGTAAAAGCACCTCTGCCCTCCTTGAGTCTCTCCTCGCCAAAGGATTCCCAGCTCATATCGCGTGAGTAATTT
The DNA here is from genome assembly GCF_000695815.1 of Acanthisitta chloris. Classification (NCBI taxonomy): domain Eukaryota; kingdom Metazoa; phylum Chordata; class Aves; order Passeriformes; family Acanthisittidae; genus Acanthisitta; species Acanthisitta chloris. Next base: position 23,443 of record NW_008664549.1, on the reverse strand, counting down.
GTTCAGCTGCCTTTGCACAGTAAGAGGTATTTAAGACATAAGAGGTATTTGCATAAAATCCTGACATCAGGCAGCTTGCTTGTTTTGATCAGGAGGATGTGCTGCTCCTGGGGGTGATATCCCTGTACAAGGATCAGACGTGTCTTGCTTGAATTTCAGGTAGATCAGTGTGATTGCTTATAGAGCAAAACCAACCTGCTCAATATCCATTGTTACAAATGCTGTGTATACCTAAAGACACAAACCTTTTCACATCCTGAGGCTGAGAAGCTTCAAAATGAGTTAAGAAGTTGACCACAGTTTGCTCTTGGGATGCATCCTTTTTTTTTTTTCTGCTTATCACTCTTATTAATATTTATCATTATTTACGGTTATTTAACTCCTTTATTACAAGAGAGTCAAATGTGGATGTAATTTCTATCTA
>NW_008664549.1:20329-22988 GCF_000695815.1 Acanthisitta chloris | reverse complement strand
ATGTCATTTGGATCTCTGATGATGGAAACAGTTTTAAAACATTAAACTTTCCTTCACAAGATGCCACATAAGTCTGTCAATTTTTCTTGCCTTGAGCAACCTGATCTAGCAGGAGGTGTCCCTGCCCATGGCAGGGGGTTGAGACTAGATGATGTAAAAGGTCCAATCCAACCCTTAAATTCTATGATTCTATGATTCTGTGAATAGGGATCTTGTTCCAAAACCATGTCGTACCATGGAAAATGCAATAGTAAAAACGAGGGTCTATTCTTGGCAAGTCCCATGGATAAGACATTAACTGGTGTCAGGTAACCAAGATAATAAAAGAGAAATGTGGTGGTCACTCCTCCCCCAAACATCTCTCTGGTTGGGCAGGCAAGTTTTGGGGAAGATTTTCCAACTTCTAAAGGGCAAGAATGGACATTTTGGTTCAAACTGTTCAAAAAACAAATATTATTTAAATATTTGTTTAAATGAAGCAAGTTGAGAAGGCTCCATTTGTAAGTTCTGTGTTGCTCTTTTAGGAACAGCTGTGTTAGCAATCAACATCAGACACGATGGGCACAGCTTACAATGAAACTGTGGGTCCCTTGTTCCAGGTTATGCACAGTGGAATTTTAGCTGTGGGCTGAAAACCTGGCTCATCATTTCTCTAGTAATGCTAGAAGTTTGGTCATCCCACAGCAATGGTTGGTTCTTGAATTTTTTGTCCTGTGTGTGATATTTTACAAATCCCCTTTGAAACACTTTGAGCTATTACTGAGATGACTTTGAGCTTCCCAGGACAGAACCAACAGGCCAAAGCAACATTTCCCCGAAGAAAAAACCTCAAATATGTGAGGATCAAATCAAGCGTAAGATCAACAAATTTGGCCTTCCCTGGTGCTTACACAGGATAGAACCATGTCAGGGTTTTCTGGTTTAGGGAAGAGCCAGTTTATTCTTGCTGTAAATTTATTTTTGATCTATTTTCAATAGTTTATTCCTACTCTCTGTCTGAGAGAAACTCATATATACAGAATTTATTCTACACATTATCTTTCAGACTTCACTGCTCTTCTTGGCAGCGTAGGATGCCCAGTCACAGCCTAATGCACTCCTGGTGCTAAAGGCTCTAAAAACCCTGCTGGAAATCATCCTACAGCCAACATATATGATGAGACAAAAGGTGAGAACAGGCACAGAGAGAAGCACAAGAGAGCAAGAAGATAGCACTGAGCAGCACAACAGTCCATGGCCTCAGGTTTCTTGTCTTGTTACATTCACCATTACTTGTCTTATTACATTTATGATTTTGAAGACTCCATGATAAAAAAAGCTAAAACCAAGCTCCATTTGTCTTCAGGGCTGTTTGCACAGAGCCTGTCTCCTAGTGGGAGGAGCAGCATGGCATAGAGTGGTAAAACACTCACTTTGAGGTGCAATGAGTGGTTAAGAAAACCTGACATCATCAGCCAAGTGGTGGCAGGCACTGACACTTCTACAGGATACAGTGGGAAGGGCATGAGGAGCACAACAAAAACATGGGGTGTTCCTGTTTGATGTGATGGAGAAGGAAGAGTCAGCAGAGACACAGAAAGAAAATATCCAGTATTCAGTCACAGAGGACACAGGCTAGTTTAGACCAGCTACCTCATAGCGGTGCATTGATCGGGCCATTGATTCACTTTATAGAGAAGAAAGGTAGAAGGTTTGAGTGGAAAAACTAACATTAGCCCTTATCCATGCTAAGCCCTCACTAAAGAGCCAGGCATGGTTGAACATCAATGTTTTTAACAAACCCATGTGTAGTTTTCACTCCAAAGAGAAGATAGAAGACCAGGAGGAAGCATCAAAGTTGAACCCGAGTCCTGCTGCTTAATGCACCCATTGCACTGCTGATTTATGCTTGGGTGCCATGGGGATGGATGAAGGAAAAAATGTGAGGAGACTAAATGATTCAATGTCCTCAGTGGCCAGAAAGGATGGCCTCAAGAGAGAAGGAAAGAGATGAGCAGATGTCAAGCAATTGAGTAGTTTTTTCCCATGTCCACTGTCTCTAGTTTCCCTTCATGTCTCTTCTGAGAAGTTTGTAGGTAGGTTACAGGCCTGGAAATGTGGTTCATGGGTGCAGGTGCTACTTAAACACTGGAATCCTTCACCTATCACCTAGCATTTAACCACAAAGACTGGTTCACATGAAGCACATAGCTGACAATTTGAAAGCTCTGGTGAGAAAAGGAAATGTGAATCTTGAATCAGAACGTTTTTCCTATGAACCAAAAAAACTCTGCTCATACAGTGCATGGATGGATGGTTTACCTAACCCTAAGGAAATCCATCTAGTCTGTGAGAAAACACCTCTAGAACACACCGAAGGTATCCTGTGGGGAGGTTAAAGGTTCTATCTGTGCTGGAAAATAGCCTTGGTGACCACAGTCACTAAATGCTTTTACTCTCTAGTTTTCTTGCTGTTATTCTGAGGGATCAACTCTGTGTTTTTTTCTAGGCAAAAAGCTTTGGTTGCTACTGGACAAAAGACAATAGAAGACGCTGCAAAATGGTGAGTACCTGTGATTTCTAAGGTCTGCATTCACATTAAACCTGGCTAAAAAATCCTTGTTCATGTGTTGATCCTATCACTGTGTTTGAAGTTAGCTGCCAATAAAAAAACCTGCAC
>NW_008664549.1:18611-20294 GCF_000695815.1 Acanthisitta chloris | reverse complement strand
AAGAAATAGTTGTATTTGCACTTATCCTGGGAAGTCAGGTTATTTGCAGAAGGTCTGAGGTAAATCAAAAAGCAGGGGAGAAAAGGGAGGAAAGCCCATTAGTGAGTACTTCAGAAAGAAAATTTGTAAGGAGCTTTTACTTCAGCTTTTCATTTGCAAGAAAACAGTAACCTTTTAATTCCTTTTTCTGATCTCTGCTATGGATGCCTTTGACTACAGGAAACGAGAGTAAGTGGTACACACACTCTCAGTGGTATTCCCTTGATTTCAGGTTGAATTCCCACTGCAATGATCCCTCTCTGGATGACCCAATCCCTCAGGAATATGCTCTTTACTTGTGTCCCACTGGCCGTCTGCACAACCACCTGCAAGAGTTCTGGAAGGAGAGCAAGCGCCAGTGTGGGAAAAACAAAGCCCATGAGGTTTTCCCACACATCACCCTCTGCGATTTCTTCACGGTAAGCAACAAAAGACATGCAAGGGTTGAATATCTACTGGTGAAACTGGGCCACCTGCCATTGTCTGACACCAGAACTTCTTGGTAGTCAAACTGACATGGCTCAGGTCCAGATGTCCTTGCTTAATGTTTGAGAGTTCAGCCCCTGTGTAGGCATAGGGGGATTTCTTCCCACCACCCACTTTAGCTAACACCTTAGGCCTTGGCATACCTAAAAGTTGGATGCTCAGCCACTGGGATGCTTTGAACTGCCACTTTTTCTTCCAGGCAGCATGGCTCTGTCCAACCCTTTAATTTGCTCTGGTTGGAGCATTATGGATCCTATTGACAGAGATGCCATAAGAATTTTGTTGGGTATGTGGCTCAGCATCTGAGATGCTGATGTCTTTAGCAGAAGGGATTTCAGAGAAGGACTGTAGGATAACAATAACACAAATTCTTACTTGGAATTGAAGAGGGAAATCATGACCCCTGCAGACAGGTTACTACACACCTGTCAGGCAGTAAAATATTTTAGCTCCTTCCCGCCCAGGCTAGATAAACCTCCAGGTAGGAGGCTCCATGTCCTGTAATAGAACCAGACACTATGCTGATCAAACTGCCCAATATTTCTGATTTTAATGCCAAGGATTTCAAACAAGTTCATAGGTGTGTTGTTTATCTCAGGAAGTTTAATGCCTGCAGTGTTTTCTGGCAGTACTGTACAGCACAGGCTACAACACTGGCTGTGGAGCTGGTGGGTAAAGCCTCCTCCTCTGTTTTCTTTCAGTGTGAAGATCAGAAAGTGGAATTATTGTATGACACCTTAAAGCGAGTCGGTGACAGCTTTTCTCAGCACTTCCCACCAGCCATTTCCCTCACATTACATTCATCCCCCAGCTACCTTGGCTTCTTCATTGATGACAGCCATGCAAACGTCCTCAAAGAGTTTGCTCTGGCATTCTCATCAGAGGCTTCAGCCCTGGCAGGTAGGACCAATAATGGCTGGGTTGTAGCATAGATGCTTAGGCATGGTACCAGAAACATCTCCAGAAGAGCTTAGCTGATATTTTGCTGCCACCAAGCAACCTTTCCTCCTACACGTTTGGCAACAGTGTGCCTAGGGCAGTGGGTTTGACTTTGAAGACACCAGTGATTTTGTCTAGAAGCTGAAACCTTAGGCTGTGTAACTTGACAGGTGTCGTGGTTTAACACCAGCCAGCAGCCAAGAACCACACAGCCTCTCA
>NW_008664549.1:8403-18581 GCF_000695815.1 Acanthisitta chloris | reverse complement strand
AGAAGGGTAAAAGCTACAAAAACTCATGAGTTGAGATAAAGACAGTTTAATAGAGAAAGCAAAAGCTGCACACACAAGCATAGCAAAACAAGGAATTAATTCACTGCTTCCCGAAGACAGGAGGTGTTTAGCGATCTCCAGGAGAGCAGGGCCCATCACACGTAACGGTTCCTTGGGAAGACAAACACCATCACTCCAGATGTTCCCCCTTCCTCCTTCTTCCTCCCACCTTATATACCGAGCATGATGTCATATGGTATGGAATATCCCTTTGGTCAGTTTGGGTCACCTGTCCCAGCTGTGTCTCCTCCCAATCTCCCATGCATCCCCAACTTCCTTGCCAGCGTGGCAGTACGGAAAGCAGCAAAGGCCTTGACTCTGTGTAAGCTCTGCTCAACAACAACAAAAACATCTCTGCATTATCAACTCTGTGCTCAGCACAAAACCCAAACATAGCCCTAGCCTAGCCTCTATGAAGAAAGTTAACTCTACTCCAGCTCAAACCAGCACAACAGGCCATTGATCAGGACAGCCAAGATGGGCAGGGATATAATATTCCCTATTCCCAGACCTCCATCCCCATGGTGTTATGGCCCGGCTTGATGCATCCCTGAGAAACAGGGCTTAATACTCACTCCAGTGACATCCAAGGGAAACAACATCACCAATGGAGACTGAAGGGACACAGCCCCAGCATAAATTTATTTGGGAGAAATTAGTTCAATACATCTCAGACTGAGACAGGAACTCAAATCCTGCTCATTAATTTGCCTTCCAGATGAAGACTGGAAGCAAATCCATTCTACGTTTGTGAATAATTTTGGCATGATTAAAACCATGTCACTCTTCAAAGCCATTATTCATTAGATCTAGACATAGATCTACTCTATTACTAGTTACTACAATATTTCCTGCATCGTACAAAGCGTATGGGATAAAACGGGAAGAAGAGCTTTAAATGACCTTGGCATCTATGTTGTGATGTGATTGTTTCATTCCTAGACTGCCATGTGAAGCCCTGCACGAAGCAGTTCCACCTTACCTTGGCTCACAAGTTTTATCCTCACCATCTGAAGACTTTGGAGCAGTTGGCCAAATGCATTAACCCAGGGGAGTCCTGTCAGTGGGTAGCTGCTCTCTACTCCCGGGACATGCGTTTTGTGCATTACCAGGTATTGTCATCAGGTTTGCTTCATTTCCTGAGCCTGTGGTTGGAGTCTTTGCTACAGTCATCTTGCCTTTTCCTTCCTTAAGAAAATCAATGCATGCTCAGCACAGTGTTTCAAAGGACATGGCTGTTTTGTGTGCCATTTTGGGTTGAAAAACTGCTCTTGTGAATCAGTAGATAATACCTTTATGGGAGGCTGTTTGACCTGCATGTCTGAAGGTCTAATTCCAAACTCCAGTAGAAAATAACTAATCTCACTATGACATGAGAAAATGAAAGAGACAGAAAATCGTGATCCTTGAATGTTTGCTAGGATTTGTCAGTTTACAGTTTTGCAGTAAAAGTCTATTCAGCAAAATTAGGTTTCTTGATTGTTCCAACCATGATGAGAACCACACAGGTTACATACCAGTGAGCAGAGCTCAGATCTCACTGATCATTTTCTGCTGAACAGACTCTAAGATAAAACCAGTCAACATCTTTCCAATCTCATTTCCAAATTTAAATTATGGAATGATCAACAGTTCCTAGTCAGATCAGTATATCACTTTGTCACAAGCCTCATACTGGATTTTAGTCACACTCAGGAGAGCTGCAAGTAATCACAAAAATAGCTGACAACACTTTGCTGTGCTTGTTTTCAAATAAGTCTGTACTTAGTTACAGGAAAAGAAAGTATTTTTATGAAAACCAAGTGCCTATATTTACACATAGTGCAAATGTTGTAGTGTCTTCCTTCGTCTCTGCTGAAGAGCCACTTAAGAGCACATTGCAGAGTGGAAAATAGAACTGGTTGTTGTGTCCAGCAGAGGTGAACAAGTATCCCCCGAGCCACTGCAGCACAGGCAGCAGCCTGACCCTGCTGCCTGTCTCCCCCAGAGGCTGAGAGCCCTCTTCCAGTACAAGCCCCAGCACATTGATGAGCTCATGATCAACGCTGGGGACTTCATCTACGTTGACCCAACACATCAGTCTGATGTGAGCGAAGGTTGGGTGATCGGGACCTCCCATCGGACTGGCTGCAGGGGTTTTCTTCCAGAAAACTACACTGAGAAGGCCCACGAGTCAGACACCTGGGTTAAGCACAGGTACATTGGGGGTTTGTGGGTGTTGCTTTATGTTGTCTGCTTTTCCTGCTGGGGAGTGTGGCCATGTTTCCTCGCTCTGAGTTGTGCCAGGCGGGAGCTGGAGGCAGCATGGGCAGAGGAGAGGGAGGTCCTGAGGGTCTGGGTGAGATGCTGAGACATCTTCTGAAAGTAATGAGATAGCACATGCACCCACAGATACCCAAAGTTCATAAGTTCAGCTGCTTGAGGGATGACCCCTGTTTGCTCTTGAACCACCTGAACACACTAATGAATTTTAAAAGACCTCATTCTGCCAGGCAGGCTGAGCCTTCAGCTGAGCCTTCAGCCTGCATCACTCCTTCCTTCTTTTTCCTCATTTCAAGAGCTGCAAAGTTAACCTGAAATGAGACCACACAAAAGTTGCTCCACCACCTTCAGACCACTTTGTTGATTTGTTAAAATCCAGTTGATTTACCCTGTATCAGAAGGCACCTCTGGCTTTCTGCACTTCACTCTGCAGCTGACAAGCATAGCTGATGCTACTTGTAGATTCGAGCTGGTTTTGCTAAGGAGGGAGGAGTAGGTGCACTTCTTGCTGAACCCTCAGACAGACAGGAGGCAAACAGGTAGTATTTCCTGCTGGAAGGTCCTGCTTTGGCAGGGTTATACCAAATTTATAAAATTTAAACCTATTTTTTATGTATCATATTCCAAATAAAGAACAAAGTGGATTGCAAGTGTGCAAAAAGTATTAAATGAAACATGAATCCTGACTCCTAAATGCCTGTAGACAACATCATGACTCAAAATCTCTTCTATTTGTGTGTGTGCCCTAATGTCTGTGTGTGTGTGTGTGTGTGTGTGTGTATTGCTTCTGCTTTTTCTACAGGGAATATGTTTTTGTAACAGCTTCAAGATCCTTCACCCAGACTGAAAAGGACCCTAATGTAAAGCTGAATGGAGAAGCCCATAATCCTAGTAGACCAAGGAGTGTGACAAATGTGCTTTCCCTTGAGGTAATTGTTTTTTCTATTTCTTATATTTGCCATGTGCTTGGCAGATACACCATTAGTGCAGATATACTATTAACTAAAAGCATTTGGTACATTTAATAATATCTTCCTCTTCTCCCTTACATTTTCCTGTTAAGTCATAGTGCACATATATGTGTATTGACACACACACACTCATACTGTGTGGTATAACATCTCATCAATGTTTTGTAACCTATATGATCTTTTTCCTTCTTTTATCTGGACCACAGAATCACAGAATGGTTCAGGTTGGAAAGGACCTTAAAGATCATCTAGTTCCAATCCTCTGCCATGGGCAGGGACACCTTCCACTCACCCAGATTGCTCAGAGCCCCATCCAACCTGGCCTGGAACACTTCCAGGGATTAGGCATCCACAGCTGCTCTGGGCAACCTGTGCCAGTGCCTCACCACCCTCACAGTAAAACAGCACAGAATATGAGTTCTCTGCTCAGGTTTCTCTGAGCACATCCTCACTGGCCAAGCTCTGCAGAGGTCATAAGTCTGACAAGTGACATAGGCACAACTTGCCCTGACTTCCATATGGATTCAAGGCAGAGTAACTATAACAGAATTAGGCTCATTGCTCATTGTTGCTCTTATGTCTAGATTCTATGGCCATTGCCTTTGCAGTTTCCATGGTCCCAGTTCACATTTAAATATGTCATTTTCATCTGTATTTTTGGATATGTAGCTAATGTAAATAACTGCATTGAATGGCTAGCTGGAATAGCTAGCAGTACTGATAGGATTATATATTTGTCCCAGTGTTGAAGTCAACACATATCAGTTTTTCCTGTGTTTTCCACTGGTCTTTCGGTAGAAAGAGCAAAACACATAAGGACTCTGTTTTTTACCTATACACACACATTTGCACCTGCACTGCCCTACTGGCTCTGACTGTCTGGGATGCCAAGATGGTCTTAGCCAACACATTGACATGCTGCAGAAACCCTTTGGGCTTACCGGTCCCTCAGCCTCTTTTCTTGCTGTGCTGGGGGATAACCCTGGGTTCATTTGTGCTAACATCAGAAAAACTTGAGGGCACCTTGGGGGAACTTCCATCCTGGGGCCTCCCAGAATGCTGTAAGACAGAAATTTCTGAATGAGTCACACGTCCTTCCACTGGCTCTAGGTTGCTCTTGGCCTCTCTTATCTAGGTCAGATCTGTGGCAGAGCCATCACTTGGCCTGAGGAGCATATTTTGTACTACTCAAATCTTAGTTAGTTTCCCTCTTTTATCAACCATATAAATTAAAATTATAATTCCTTTCCACATTGGGATGAAAAGATCTGTTATCAGTACTATCTTCCACTAGTGAATTGAAACCTCATCTGTAGCTCATGAAGGTCAGGGATCTCTTTCATTTGCCTTCAGTGCAGAGCCAGTCAGGCTTACTATTGCCCTGAAGAAAGGCATCTATTATAGCAGATCCTCTCTCTCCCACTCTGTGCTTGTTATAAACCTTCCAAGACATCTGTTCTTCCTTCTTCTGTCAGGGAGCATCCATGAATCCAGACTTTTCATGAAGGTTATATATAATATTTTGACAAAAAAACCTTTTTCCACAGCTGCCTCCGAACACTGCCCTGCGAAGAGGAGTGTTCGTGATGCGCCACGGTGATCAGGTCTTTGGCAAATCTTGGCTTCAACAGTGCTTGACTGCAGATGGTGAGTAAGATAACGGCAGGGGCTTCACAAAACAGAAACAAACCTAATTAACCCCAGTCATGGGTGCAAGAGATTCAGTCTCCTATGTGTACAGGCAAACACAGACACAAAGGAGCAAGTGACATTGCAAGTCAGGCACAGCACTGTGACTCCTTCAAAGTAACAGTTCCAACTGTTTTCCATCAGTGACACACTGACTCTGTCCATAGTACTAACATAATCCTGTAGACATCTGAGTTCATGCACTGCCAAGATACCCCAAACTGCTCAGTTATTAGCTGTCTCCTTGGTGTGGTGTCTGATGGCAGCTCCCACACACACACACTTCTTCCAGGTGAGTTTTGGGCAGAGCACAGACCATAGTCCATCCACGGTGGACAGACACTGTGGGTGTTTGAAGTGGAGGGAAGAGAGACTATCTCCTTGGGCAGACAGACACCTTGCTTCATTCCTTGCTGTTCAGAAGAAATTAAGCCATTATAATGAAATGCCACCTGTGTGTTCAGCTGTTACCTCCCTTGTGTCATGGCAAAATGTCCCACCTCATTTCAGGAAAATACTACAGAGCAGATCTGAACTTCCCCTCCATCCTGCCGAAGCGGAGGGACAGCATGAAGCAGTTTGAATATGATCCTCCTTTATCTAGCTGTGGTATTTTCCAGTCCAGGATTACAGGTAAGCTGGATAATATCCTGCTGCAAATATAAGGGCTTGGGAAACAGGCTGTCCTATCTGCCAAGGCTCATACTGCCTTTGCAGTAGAAAGACTTCCTACCAGCACTGTCAGTAGTAACACTTTTCTGTGGGCAACTGCTGCAAGATCTTAAATAGTAAACCAGAGAACACAGCTAGTTGCTCACCTTTGAGAGCCACTCTGCCAGCTCCTGGCAATGAAAGTTGAAAGAAAGAAGCCACAACACTACCTGTGCCCTGCTGCTTGTCTGCAAGGGGTTAATGTCAGCAAGGTGCCTGGCTGTGACAGCGTGGTCTGGTGCACATGCTTGTCTCTGATGACTCAGATACATGGAGATAGCCAAATGCCTGACTGCTGTTTGCAGATTTGGAGTGAATCATCTGTTATTATCTTTCCAACACTTATTTTAAACTTGCTATGGCCACCAGAATGAGCTTTTTAAATGAGCTCAGTCAGCCAATAGTGTGAAAAAAATGAATAGCAAGGGATTGTTGATGTATCCCATGAAAGCTCAAAGCTCCAAGCTGGTTTTTTTTCCAGAAAGTATTTTGTAGTAGTTTCTCATCTGTCATACTTTGCTGTTCCCATCCAGGGGAAGCTCTGCTGGACCAGGAGGTGGTGATCAGCTACGTGTACTCCTCCCCTGCCCTCCGCTGCATACAGACAGCTCAGCATGTACTGCGGGGTAAGGCAGCTTCTGCTACTGGGAAAACATCTTAACCCAACTTCTGTGAAGTCCCTGAGATGAGCAATTAGGATGATGTTGGCCTCTGTGGTTATTTGTGGTTGTATTTAAGCAGGAGATGAGCAATTAGGATGATGTTGGCCTTTGTGGTTATTTGTGGTTATATTTAAGCAGCCAAGGCAAGGTGGTTTTGTCTAGCTGGTAATGCGGGCAGCGACAAACATGCTGGGTATGATCCCATTGACTCTGGTCCTGGCTAGTTGAAAGGGAATCTAATGTTGTGTGAAACTGAGGTGTTTCACCTCAGCTTCTACTCAACATTAGTAGCTGCTCATCAAAGCACCACTGCCACCTCTTCCAGAAAATATTTTGAGCCAGAAAGCAGATGTTTCCAGTCCTCTGAAGAATATCTGTGTGAATTCCCTTTCTAACACTGCCAGACATCTTATTGCCCCAATGAGGACCACTGAGCAAACTAGTAAAAACATTTCCTGTCTAAAGTTCATTCAGATTGTGACATTACTGAGATCTTTTCTTCCAGAAGCATCACAAGGGATCTCCAGAAATGATGATGATGATGATAATAACAATCATGTAATAATTTGCACATTAGTTAGACAAGAATATAATGGTGGTTTCATTTAAGCAACTCATTTGTTTGATAGTAACAAACAATACTAATTTGTTTGATAGTAAGTAATTAATTTTCATTAGTGAAAGTACTACAGCAAACAAGGAAGAATGTATAGCCTGAATGCAACACTTTGAGGATACCTGTCTCTTCTTAAGATATATTACTTGTTCTTGTAGGACTTAAATTAGATCAAAAAGTCAAAATCAGGGTGGAACCAGGACTATTTGAATGGACCAAGTGGGAAGCAAACATTCCCAACTTCATGACTGTGGCAGAACTGGCAGAAGCATCTTACAACATAGATACAAATTACAGGTAATTGCTCTGTATCTAGCTGATAAAGTTGTGGTATTTCCTCTGAGGTATATTATCTTTTTATGTGCCAAAAATCATTGCAAACACTGCAAAAAAAAAAAAAAAGAGTGATTCTGATCAAATTCAGGCCTGAATGATCTGTTCCCAAAATCAGATATTCTGTCAGCAGCACATTGGGTGCACCTGCACACACATAAACATCTAACACTTGTGCATGGGACCAGCCCTGCCCTGGTGTTGCCTCCAGAGCTGCTGGCTCAGGCCCACGTTGGCCATGCACCAGCATAGCTGTATTTTGGGTGATAGTGTCAGGCACCAGGAGTTTTTGTTTTACCTTTGGTTCACATGAAACACACTCTAGAAACATGAAGAATAACCTGTCAGGTAAATAATGCACTGGTGTTCAGTCCCAATGAGATGTGACTTTAGATAAGGTAAGTCAGCCCTTTGCTGAAGGTCTGCAGGGCAGCAGCAAGAGGCAGAGGGTGCTCAGCTCCATGCCTGAAACATCCCTGCCAGGGGAGGTTTAGGTTGGATATTAGGAAGAGATTTTTTCCAGAGAGAGTGCTCAGGCATTGGAATGTGCTGCCCAGGGAGGTGGTGGATTCACCATCCCTGGAGGTTTTCAAGCTGAGACTGGATGTGGCACTTAGTGCCATGGGCTAGTAACTGTGGTAGAGTTGGACTTGATGATCTTGGAGGTCTCTTCCAACCAGGTTGATTCTATGATTCTATGATTCCTGGTTTGTGTCCCTGAAGAAACATACAAGAGGAGGGGAGAGAGGTGAGCCTGACATGAGCCAGTTGTCCTGGTTTTAGGGGCAGGAACACAGCCTTTGGCTATAACTGATGTCTGGTGGGTTGTTTTAAGTTGCTCAGAGATTAATACTGTGCTCAGCAAGGACTTTTTGGGGCCCTTATAACTTGGTGGGGTGAGGGGTGATGCCTTTTCTGAGCACTTGCAAACCACAGCCAGGCAGGAAATGATAAGCCTCCAATTCAATCTAGCTCCTCATCTTGCTCACAAACCAGGCTGCTCTGTGTTTGCAGTGTGCAGCCAGATCCAGGAAATTACTCAGCTGATAAAAGCAAGTGTCTCTGTGATTTCCCACATATTCAAGAAACAGGGAAAGAAAACTTTCCATGTCTTGATGCATTCCTTACAGCCAAGCAAGCGTCTTCATTTGAGATTGCACGGAGGACCAAAATCCTTCGTTTTTCTTGGAGTATAGGGCTTTCTGGTGTGTTTTTTCAGCAACAGACTGTTTTCCCTATGGTTTTTATGGTACAAAATCACTTGACTCAAAAGGAAGTGTGGAAATGCAGAGCAGTGGGAAGTTCAGAGGGGAAGGTCTGAAGCAATGCTAACTACAGTGTTTAGGCCTCTCCAGGCAAAACTAGGGTGGATGAGCTATAAGTTTGCACATATGATGCCAGTTTCTTCCCATCACATGCAGGGTTAAGAATCCCTGTGTGCTGGACACAGCACTCTCACTGAGACCTCAGCCTGGCCTGAGCACTCCTGTTGATATTTAGCCTGGAGACAACCTGGGCTGGTGCTGGGGATTGTCTGACCTAGCCAGAATTAATAGCTGTGATTAACAGACCAACAGGAGCCTTTCAAGTGGTTTTACCATCTATTTTCTACTTCTGCCATTTGTGCTGACATAATGTACTGAGCATTCACCTGTGAAAGCACAATGTGGTACCACACCTTACTGCAATATATTCATCTAATCTCATTCCTGCCTGTTCACTGGACGAGGAGACAGTGAAAGCAGGGTGAGGGGGGCAGTTGTTAGAAGGAAGAAAAGCAACACCCTGTGTTGTATCATAACACATGGCTAAGGGCTTGTCAGCTGTAGCAATGAACCCATTCCTAGAGGTTCATTCTTCCTAAAAGAAAGAATGCCCAGTGTCAGCAGAAGGGCTCAGATACTTAGAAGTGATGCACTGTGAATGCCCCTGGAAACACTTTTTGATTTTAACTTTAGGAGTGAAAGTCTTTACTCTCCATATGTCCAGCTAATGTAGAAATGCCTCATTTGTTGTAGATTTTTATTTACTTGGTTTATTGATGAGATTAATGGTGAGGAACGAAATCTTTCAAGCATTCACATCATCAGTGTCTCACCTTGGTTTTAACTCAGTCAGGATTGGGAGAGCCACACAGCTCTGTGAGTCTGCAGCCCATAGCTGGGCAGTGGTCCTTGCTGCTCAAAGCTTGAGATTTTCTTAGGCATAAATCCTACTTAACATAATCTCCTCTGTAAACTGCAAATTTTATTGAATCCTGTTTTCTCCCTGCATCTGGTGCTTCATGAGCTATGTTTTAGCCATAAGATTTAACGAAAACTACTCAGGGGAAATCTAATGCTCCAGGCAAGCTGAGGTAGCATTATGTCAGCCAAGTCAGTAGATAAACCTTTTAACCAAGTGCCTTTTCTCTGGTGCACTCATTCAATGGTGCTAAGTGCCCCAATATTCATCTAGACTAACATAATTTGTGATTTTATTGTCAGGGGTAACTTCCCACCCTCTTCTCTGGTGCCATCGGAAAGTTTTGAAGACTATGTAAGCAGAAGCTCTGCGGTTATAAAACAGATCATCACTGCCTGCCCCAGCAAAGGTGAAGGTTTCAGATCTTTGTATGTTCTGTCAGACACTTTCAGTGAGAGGAACTGGCAGAGATTTGCCAACAGAATCACATTCAACTTGAGTCATTGCTACTGCACAGAGCTTAAGGTAGACTGAGTGCTTGTCCTGGGCTGCACTGAAGTAAAATACATGGAATTTGTGGGATGGAAATGAAAAAGCAAAACTAAACCGAGACATTAGAGCACTAGATTGCAAGAGTATGCTATTCGCTTGGTCTTTCTACATCAGGATGAAGCTCAGCAAAAGATAATA
>NW_008664549.1:4129-8372 GCF_000695815.1 Acanthisitta chloris | reverse complement strand
GTTTAAGGAGGCACTGGACATGGCACTTGGTGCCATGGTCTAGTTGGCATGGTGGTGTTAGGTCACAGGTTGGACTTGATGACCTCAGAGGTATTTTTCAACCTGAGTGATTCTGAGATTCTGTAAAACGCATTCTCTCACTAGCTGCATGCTACAACACACCAGATTTTCTGCCTGCCACATTATCAGAATGGTCTACAAAGATGAACAATCTCCAAAGAGCCTCTACTCATCTGCTGATGGGGAACCTGATAGTGCTGCAGCTCCCTTACTACTTTTTTTTTTGCTTTGTGGTGTATCAGGAATCATTCTCATCGTAGGCCATGGCTCTTCCTTGGCATCTTTCACACGACCTCTGATTGGGCTCCCCAGCAGAGACAGCAGTGACTTTGCCCAGGTGGTACGGAAGGTAAGAAGATTTTTTTTCAATCAGGAAGCTTTCTATTTGTTTTATTATACTTTTATTAAAGGGCCTGTTTATGCAGCAAGAAATGCATGGAACTGCTTGCCAATACCGATGACATTAACTTTCTCATTCCAAAGGGAATCTACTAGAGATATAGCAAAGCACTGGAGGTCAAGACAAGGGTTTTATCCTGGTGGCTACAAATGTGGCTAGTGGTTAAGTCTTTGGAGAATATTTTCATCCAACTCCCCTGGAAAGGCAATGCCATGTAACACCTACAGACAAGAGGCTCCACCTGGAGCTAGCCTCCCTCCTTTCAGCCTGGAAAAGAGAAAGCTTTGGGGTGACCTAATTGCAGCCTTCCAGTATCTGAAGGGAGATAGAGAAGGAATTTTTACAAGACCATGTGGTGGCAGGACAAGTGGGAATTGCTCTAAACTGAAAGAGAGTAGGTTTAGGTTAGATATTAGGGAAAAAAATCTTCACTGTGATGGTGGTGAGGCACTGGAGCAGGTTGCCAAGGGAAGATTTGGATGCCCCTGGAAGGGTTGTGTTCAAGGCCAGGCTGGATGGGGCTCGGAGCAATCTGGTCTAGTGTAAGGTGTTCCTGCCCATGGCAGGGAGTTTGAACTAGATGAACTTTCAGGTCCCTTCCAACCCAACCATTCTGTGACTCTTTAGAAACAGGGCTAAGAGCCTTCCCTCTCCTCCCCATGGAGCAGTGAGTGTAACCTGCAGCTGCATTCAGCGTGTCACTCTTGAGGACGCTGTGTGCTTTTCATGGCACTGTCAGTTCACAATGTCAGTGCTCAGCTACACAATGAAGTGGAGAAGAGTTTTCTTTCCAGCTTCACCAGTGGGGCCTGTGCTTGAGATTTGGTCTCCAAGGTGGTTTTGTTTGCTTTGTGTATTACCATCAGTGGCAGAATTCCTCACCCCAGTTTTCCTTACCACCTGTCTTGGTATGACCAACTAGAGAATTCAGTCTTTAGATCTATTTTGATTACCACTGTCAATGTTCATAAGAAGAAGTGAATTTATTTTGATCATCAAATCCAAATATTAATGTGGAGTGATGACACAAGTTCAGTTTTCAGCCCTCAGATGTCCAGTCTGGTTTTAGTTCATTTCAGAAGTGACAAAATATCAGGGTCTGCTCTCTTCTGTAGCAAACTCCACCCTTCATGTCAAAGCAATGATCCTGCTAGTAACTCTGCTAGTAACTTCTTTCCTAGATCCCTTCACTGGGAATGTGTTTCTGTGAGGAACTGAAAGAGGAGAACAAATGGCAAATGGTTAACCCTCCAGTGAAGACGTTGACTCATGGAGCAAATGCAGCATTTAACTGGAGAAACAGCATCATGCAAGATTAAAAGGTCATCTCTGCCTCTGCCATTGTCACAATGAACCAAAGGCAGGTTGTGATTCAGCACAGTCCAGTGATTCATCCAGAAGACATAGAGAGGGTGGGAAATGCCTTCTCTGAGTTGTCAAAACACAGAGAAACACTTCGAAGTTTGGATCCTAACTCTGTTTTTATTTTGGTGGCTGACGAGGAACCGATGAACTGGTGTTCAAGTGAGAAATAATGCTTCTGGTGGTGAAGAAACTACCTTTTAACCTTTTCTGAGAGTACAAATGTTTAATAAACACAGAACTGCCTGGTTTTAAATTCCCTGCTAAAGGCACCGAAGCAGACAATGCTGCATTTTCCAAAACCAAACTACATCCAGTAAGAATTTGGGACCTTTTTTTCCATGCACTTGAACATTTTCAGACAACAGAAAAGTTGGGACTGAAAAGAATTTATCTCCTACCCGAGGAGGAGCCCTGCTCTACCAAAAGCCACTGGGTTTCCTGTCCACTCCACCAGTTCTCTGAGAGCAAATACCACAACTATTTACCTCTTCTATGAAGGGAGTCCATTTTCTATTACAACAGCTCCACATTCAGCAATTCTTGAATGATCCACGTTGCAAAAGGGACTAAATGACTTTTTTTTGAAGAAAACTAAAGCAACTGCTTTACTGTTGCTGGGACAAAGAAAGACACCCTGTGTTACTGCCCTGGTGATCTGAGCAACTCTAACTCTGGACCCTTCCTGAGATGGCACTTGCAGGACAACAGCTTTGCTTTGTGCTGCTCTGTGCCAAACTGAATAAATGGGGATACATCTCCCAGAACAAATCTTCTCTTGGTGATTTGTTTAATTAAGGGAACGTAGCCCTGAAATATTTTGCACAAACATGGACATGCCTTTCCAGTCTGGGTTTTTTTCTACTTTTCCTTTCTAGTTATCTTCTGAGTTTGGTTTTTTTCCCCTCCAGGAAAGCACAAAGGTTTCTTTCAATGAAAGGAAAAAATGGAAGAGAGGATCCCTAATGCGCTGTGTTCATAATTTGCTGAATACAGATGAAATGGAGAAAATTTCTTTGGAAGCCTCAAAGCTGTTTTTGTGTTAAGCAAAAGAAATAGGAAATCCTTTTCCAGTTTCTTGGTTTTTTTATGCCACCTCAAAAAATAGATGTTGCTTTACTCCACTGCAATTTTCTTTAATTGGATCTATTTCATTACAAAGTTGTGTACTTTTATAGATGCTTTTAGTACTACCTTGAGAATCTGAATGTTTTCTTTAGACCTTAAAAAGTGAAAATATAAATTCTTTTGGTAAAGACCTCCGGTGAAGCTAATCTATGGTGACACCTTGTGGGAAAACACAACCTCAGATTTATCATAGAACCAACAGGGTTGGAAAAGACCTCCAAGATCATCAAGTCCAACCCTACCGTGGTCACTAGACCAAGGCACTAAGTCCAGTCTCACCTTGAAAACATGAAAGTATGGTAACATCAAAATTTATAATGTTTGGAACCACTTTTAGGCAGAACTGCTTGGAGAGACACCTGAGTCCAATGCTTCTGAAAAGCAAGATAAAAAAATGCTGTGAATGTCCTGATGCTGACTTTTCCCAGGCTTTTCCCTTGTACCAGCATTCATACTGGTACAAGGTGAATGTGCAGTCTGGTTGACTCAGAGAAGTAGATCTTTTTATTCACTCTGCACAATTTTAAGTCACAGGTGAAGAGTAAACCAGTTGAATGGATATTTGACTCCTCCAACAAAAGCACTGCCTATCTCCATAAGGAGCAAGTCCTTTTCTCAGGATCACTTTGTAACACATTAGAGATGATCATATGTTCTTAGCTTTCCTTGATTATACTCCAGACCGGATACTTTTATTTTTCCAGGTGTACCACTGGAGGTCACTCATGTACTGATAAACAATTCAGTGCTTCAGGGAAAAAAGTAAAAAGACTTATCCCTTGCACTCTCAGCAGGTTCATTGACCACACCAAGCTGTGTGTGGCTGTCACAGCTGGAGGGAAGGGATGGGACATTCAGAGGGACCTTGACAGGCTTCAGAGGTGGAACAATGCAAAACTCATGAAATTCTACAAAATTAAGTGCAAGGTCCTACATCTGGCAATCCCAGGCACAGCTACAGGTTGGGTGGGGAAGGACTTGAAACCAGCAGTGAGGAGAAAGACTTGGGAGTGACAGTGGATGAGAAGCTCAGCATGAGCTGCAGTGTGAAACCAATGGAATCCTGGAATATAGCAAGTAAACTAATGATTTTAGTTTTTATATAAAATGGCAAAGAAAACCCTTCACAACATTAGCAAGCCAAGTTTGCTTTGATCTAGCTACAGTAATAATGGACATGCAGCCAAAAAAAGCAACAAGAGGAAAAAATAATCACCTGTAAAAATGGTCACTGAGGTGACATCATTGTGACAAGAAATCACAAGAAGGAATGTGAGATAGGAGAGGAAAGAT
>NW_008664549.1:0-4102 GCF_000695815.1 Acanthisitta chloris | reverse complement strand
TGATAGGAGAAAAACTGCAAGGAAGAAGTAATAATCTCTGTTTATTTCATATGACTTGTTTCTCTATCTCTGCTTCCTCTTAATCTCTTTTTATCACTAACTTACAACCTTTTGGCCATATCTTTGCTGAAATTGTGAGTTGTAGAGAAAAGGAAATTGTTAACATGTTTTTCCTCTTTCCCCTGAACTAAAATTTTTAAAAAATATCCTGCTCTGAGGTGAAGAATTAGAAAATGCAAGTCCAGTTTCAGCAATATCTGTGCAACATCACATCCCAGCTGGACCAAAACTGGTTGTTTTACCCCAAAACAAACTGGCTGGCAGCTCCAGGCCCATCAGCAGCCACACCAACATACCACAGTATGAAGGAGTCAATTGCAGTCATATACAAGTTAATAATTAAGGTATTTCTTACATATAATCAGGAAGAAAATGTTTCAGAGCTGCTTTATTCCCCTGCAGAAAAGATCTGTCCATGGTATTTAGTGTTTGTACACCACTTTGCACAGCTCTGCCTTGCTCTGTACTTTTAACTTACTATGTAAATATTTACATACTTGCTATTTATATATTGCCATTTAATTCTCGTAGCTTCCAGGGGTTCTGCAGCTGCTGTGTCCCACTGGCTGCTTCCTGGCTGACAGGTTCTTGGTTTAAAAGTAGCTGCATGCTCAGTAGTTATCTGCCTGCTGATTAGGGAGTGCTGGACTGGGTTTTGTCTGCTGTGTAGGGATGCTTCTTCCACTGGGAGATGGGAGTATCATAGAATCATAGAATCAACCAGGTTGGAAAATACCTCCAAGATCATCAAGTCCAACTCTACCACGGTTACTAGACCATGGCACCAAGTGCCACATCCTGTCTCTATGGAAACACAGAAGCTGTTCCTTTGATCTTCCATGGGAAGAGGTCATGGGAAGGGACACAGCTCAAGCTGCAGGTGGACCTGTGTGGCCAGTGGACAAGACCCTGTCCCACACCACCACGTCAGGGGAAGGACACATTTGCAGCACAGGAGTGTGCAAGGCCCCACTGTGAGTGCCTGATGCAGCGTATCAGTGTGCAGAACCTTATCAAACATCCAAAGATGTACATTCCAGACACAACAGCAACAGAAATCTTTATTCAAAGCATCTTAACTCATCCTTTGACAAACAAAAACATTGCAGGTTTACCACATTAAATTATTTATTTTGAAATTTTCTCTTTTGGATCCTTGCCTTTAGCTGTATCCAATTACTCTGTTTCTTCTGATCCACTCTCCTTATCCTCTAGATTAGCAGTTCCTGTGGAGGTGAAGGAAAGGCAGGACACAGAGATGCATTTTATTATAAAATACTGGAAAGCAATCCCAATAACCTACAACTAGGAGTCTAACCTAGGACTCTGCTGTCTACCTCAGTCCTCCTTCCCCACAGCCTTTCAATGCCAAGACTTGAATGCAACTGTTTTACATGGTGTGTCAGCTGTCAGACAGACTCAGTACACACATATTGACTGCCAGCCAGCCCATGTGTAACTCTGGAATAGCCAAGAATGTATCCTAGTTGGATGATATAAGGAATGCAGAGCAAGAAGGATGGGATTTCTGTGTGGGGAAAAAAAGACTATGGTAATGGGGCAGGGAGTACAGGCTGCAAGAAAACAGATTTTGCTACATCTGCTCTTCACATTATGCACATTTTCTTCGAATCACTTCCTCTTACTGTAATTTATTCTTGCTAAACACAAAGACAAGGGGAAAATTATGTTGCCTAATTAATTATGGATGTAGACCCATATTGAAATACGTACACAATCTTCCTTGATTCTGGAAATAAAAAGTTGAAGGAACTTGGAGAACATCTATCACATTCCTATGTTTTCAGGCATTGGTATGTGCCTCTGCCATCTCTGACAGATACCTGGGCTTGTGTGTTCTTTAAAAAAACAACACACAACCCAACAGGGATACCAGAACTGCTTTGTTGTGGTAGGCCAGAAAATTTATTGGAATCAAGTTCAGTCAAAATTTGAGTCCAAGGGTCTTTGAGACAAATCAGGCTCAATGCACTTTTGCCAAACCCAGAGCAGAGCAGGAAAGCTGCTAAGATTTCTGCTAGACCTGACCCAAGCCCAGGGATCTAGTGAGATGTCAATCCTACACACCAGGTCAGTCAGCAGGTTAGTTTGCCCTGAAGCAGGAGAGCACCTTCAGGGGTGAAAATTGAGAGCAAACAAACTATGAAAACTGCAAGAGATGACCTAAATGTTAAGTGTATACCTCCAGGCATTTTCACATGGTTTAATAGTCTTTCTGCTTCCTATGGGGAGTGTTTAGCTTGGATTTATTGTAAAATGGACTGATTACAAATGGATACATTTATCTGATTTATTTGATATGCAAGTCTGTGGAGGCCTATGAGCTAAGTATGAGCAAGGATAGATATATCAATTTTTTGTTTCTTATCGTGTATTTAAAACAGGATTATGAACTGACTGGAAGAAAACCTGAGCATCTGAATTTCAAATCTCTTTAGTTTGTAGGAGAAACAAATCAACCAGAAACTGCTCAAACCATAATGCATAACAATACCTAATATTTATTTCTTCAGATTTGTTTGGTCTGCTTTTTCACTTCAGTTGAGGGAATAAAACACACAGTACCATCCATGAGAGAAAAGTGGAGTGCTCTAGACTCCCTGAACTTCCCAGGGTGTGACATGTCCTCTCTCATTTTTGTACAAAAAGAAAAAACAAACAATTTGAAAATGTAATCTCTTACAAACTCAGTCTGCCAGTGCTGTCAACTGCACATGCATAGATAATAGATAATGCTGCACAGAAGTGTCACTTTGAATTTGGACTCTGGCAGTTTACCTCTCCAGAGGAATGTCCCTACTTATGAAAGGCAGAGATTCCCATGGTCTCTGAGCAGCAGTATGACTCCAGATGATTGACCTACATCATTTCAAACCCTGATTGCTAAGTAAGGAATGAGCACATATGCCCCATTACTCACCTTGACCCTACTGATCTTTGTTTACTCCTTACTCTCTTCCTCATCTTCCTCTCCTGCATCCCTTGCTGGACTGGATTCTTTAGGACTGGAGTGCTCATCATCCCAACCCTCAGCAGGCTCATCAGTGGCTGAAATATGAGCAATTAGAAATACCAAATAAAATTAACTTCACAAATTTGCACTAAGTCTTTGTTTTCACGCAGTAGCTACTAACCCCTACTGAAGTCTGCAGTTGTTATTCACTTGACAAATCCCGTAAAATCCATGAAATAGACAAAAATCACTCACAGGCTTCCCAAGACAGTTGTATCTCATTATGTCAGATAAAACAGATCTGTACATGTCATGCAGTTTATGAGCACACTTGGAAGTTCTAAACATTCAATAGGTGGAAAATCACAGGAAAAACAAAACAAAACAAAACAAAGCAAACCTCTCACAACACTTGATATTAAACCTGAAAAACACAGTCACAATACTCAGAGCAAGGAGTTTCCAGATGTCCAGCAGACAAACCTGTAACTGACAGAATTTTCTCACCTTCAGTTTCTGCAGCTGCTGCACTTTCTTCTGCAAGTGCAGCTGCTTCTGCATCTACTGCCGCTGCTGCTTCTTCTTCTGCAAGTGCATCTGCTTCTGCATCTACTGGTTCTTCTTCTGCAAGTGCAGCTGCTGCTGCTGCTGTTGCTGCTGCTGCTGCTACTTCTGCTGCAACTAATGCAGCTTCTGTTGCTGCTGCTTCGGCCTTTTGGGAGGCTTCCCCAGGAGAAGGTGTGTTTTCATCACCAGGAGTGCAAGGTGTAACTTTGGTAATTCCCATTGCTCTCCATTCTGGTTCAAGATGTATTGAGGGTTCCTCCTCCTCTTCCTCTTCTATACCCTAGAAGAGAACTCATGAAATCCAGTATCTCATCCTATATGTATTAAGGGAGTAACTAAGACAATGGGTTTGTGTACTAAAACCTCCTTATCTGGGCTCAAAATGGCAATGACAAGGCCTTTAGAAGTAGTTACAGGTGGAGGAACTTCAGCAGCCACAAATCTTGGAAGAGAACTACACTTTGAACCTTGATGAAGCTGAGGGGCCCAGAACTGAGCACA
>NW_008664548.1:0-1572 GCF_000695815.1 Acanthisitta chloris | reverse complement strand
CAGGATGGACCTCAGTGAGGTTTGGGGATCCTGGGCACATCTGGGGCATCCTGGGGGTTCTCTGTGCCCCAATCTGGGGCGGACCCCAGTGAGGTTTGGGGAGGTACCTCGGGTGTCCTGGTAGCCCTGGGGTGGTTATTGATGGTCCTGGGGGGTCTTGGGTTCTCTACTGCTAGCCCTGGCAGACTCTTGGTCCTGGGGAGCCTGGGGTGGGGGGCTCTTGGTCATCCTGCGTGGCACACAAGATCCCGTGGACCAATTTGGTCTAGCTGAATGCATGCATTAATCTGAGTTTTTCTTTCTCAATCAAGAGAGCCACTGTTAACCAGCCCCAGGGTCACCCTGCCGTGACACCTGTGCCACATCCCTGCAAGGTGTGTGTTTGCTCACTGCCACCATCTCCCTGCACAGCACCGTGCACTGTCCTCTGGGCAGGGACAGAAAACCTGGGCACCAACCATGGCCAGATGTGAATGTACCAACAGAGAGCTCTTGGCTTCTTTTGGAAAGACTGCTACGCTCATACATGAGGTAACTCTGCACTCATGCATGCAATAATTGTGCACTCATGCGTGAAATAATTGTGCGCTCATGCATGCAATAATTGTGTGCTGATGGGTAAAATAATTGTGTGCTCATGTGTGAAATAATTGTGCGTTCACACGTGTAATTGTGCACTCACATGTGACATAATTGTGCATTCAAGGGTGAAATTGTGTTCATGCGCCCAATAACTGCGCAATCATGCCTGACATAATTGTGCTCTCGTGTGCAATAATGGTGCAGTCAGGCGTGCAATAATTGTACTCTCATGTGTGCAATAATTGTACAATTATGCCTGACATAATTGGGTGTTCATACATGGCAATAATGGTGCAGTCAGGCGTGCAATAATTGTACTCTCATGTGTGCAATAATTGTACTGCCTGGCCTGACATAATTGGGTGTTCATACATGCAATAACTGCGCAATCATGCCTGACATAATTGTGCTCTCATGTGTGCAATAACAATCATGCCTGACATAATTGTGCTCTCATGTGTGCAATAATTGTACAATCATGCCTGACATAATTGTGCACTCATGTGTGAAACAATTGTACATTCACATGTGCAATAATTGTGCGCTCACCCAGGACCCCCAAATGGTTCTAGGTCCCCCCAGATGCCTTTAGGCCCCCTCAAACCGCACTGGGGTCTGTCCTGGATCAGGGAGGACACAAGGACCCTCCAAACTGCACTAGGGTCTGTCCCGGATCGGCGAGGCACAGGGATCCCCCAAACCTCATTGAAGTCCGTCCTGGATCAGGGGGTCACAGGAACCCCCAAAACCCCCAAATCTCACTGGATTTCATCCTGAATCAGGGAGGGTGCAGGGACCCTTAAACCCCCCCAGGACCTCCCAGTCCTCACTGGGGTCTGTCCTGGATCATGGGGGACACAGGGATCCCCCAGACCCCCCCAAACGCCCCAGGGACCCCCAAAACTTCACTGGAGTCCGTCCTGGATCAGGGAGGAAGAGGGACGCCATTTTGAGACGGTCGAACCGCGCGTCCTCACTGGCCGGCGGCCA
>NW_008664547.1:0-7216 GCF_000695815.1 Acanthisitta chloris | reverse complement strand
AAACTCATATGCAACCTTTTACAGGAGCACTCGGCAGCAAAGACTTCCTGCGTGTGTGAGGGCCTTTTCCTCTTGTTTCCCAGATGCTTGCTCAGGTGCCTGGTGTGCCCCAGGCCTCTGACTCGTCTCGAAAGTTGTGCGGAGGCTGTGTCAGGAAGGTGAGTGGAGGAGCAAAGGTTGCCACTGCCCTGGGTGGATCGACTGGCAGGCAGGGCGAGTAGAGAAACAAAAAAGCGTTTAGCCTTTGCCTCCCTCACTCATCACGTCTTCTAGTATCTGTTGTTTGGCCAGGAGGTGTCCCCCCTGGGCGCCTGGAGCTGAGCTTTCGGTGACTCCCGGAGTTTTGCCGCAGGGTGGCTCCTCTCATCCTTTGACAGAGGCAGAAACTTTAAGCATAGAGAAACAGCTGTTTGAACGATTTCTCCTTCCTCCCTTCTTCCCTCCCTTCCAACCTGCTACTCCCTAAGGTGTCTGCAAGAGAGGCAAAGAAGAAGAAAGGTGTATTCTGGGGCATTGAGGTGGCTAAAACACTCAGTTGGCATGGCTGGGAACTTGGACAAGAGATGATCAAACACCTGACCTTGAAAAATGTTCATGAGAAAACCCAGAAGCTGAGCTACAGGTGCGTGGGAAGTTTGTTTGTCCTTTGTACTCCTCATGCTCTCACTGTATCTTCAGTCTTCATCACTCCTGCTCTATCAGTCACATCAGCAGCTTTCCTCAGGCTCACCTGCTCCCTTGCCCCTTGAGTGCTGTGCTGGAGACAGTTTGTGCACACTTACATAGCAGGACAGAAACCTGCTAGTTCAGAAGCACAGCCCTTGTTCCTGGCAGAAGTGTGTTAAAATGCCTTGTTTTAAATTCTGTTTTGCTGATACTTCTGTCTGTGAGGCATTTCCAGTCTAGTGAGATTTTAATCGTGGATGTATGCCAGCCAGTCACTAGTGTGTCCTAAAACCATTGCTCCCGGGAGTCCCACTGGATGTTGAGCCACTCCAGCATTCCCTGTGACCCTCCCTGCTCAGAAACTCAGATATGTCTGCCCAATGTATTTTGCTTATACTACATGGCCTGGAAACATAAAATATTGTTCAAGGAAGGGGTAGGTACTTAGAGCTGGGAATGGATTTTCAGGACACCTGGGTTCTGTCTTTCCTTCTGCTTCTTTGCTACCAAGGTACCCTTGGGATCAGGCATGTAAAAGTGCTTCTAATTGTAGGGTCTTGAAGTTTTGATTATTTGTTCTCTTTTCTGCTATCTAACTTGGGAACAGCTGTATGCCCTCAGACAAAATCTCTTGTTTTGATTTTGTTATCTAGATGTCCTTCCACGCGAGCCTTCCTCACTGTTTTTCCACAGCCGATTACTCTGAGACCTGGTATGTCCTTCACTCTGCCCATCGTTTTCCAGCCCACTGAAAAGGTAAAGCAGCAACATCACAACTGCTCTCAGTGCTCAGGCTGCCTTCCAGGGCGGGCAGTGGGCCTCTGCCTCTCTTGTCCTTTCTGATTTATTTTCACTTGAACGAATCAGTCCCTGGGGACATTCTGGCGTAGAAAGGCTGGGCAGAGTGACCTTCCTGCTCTCCCCACATCTTCATCCACTGAGGGAGTCCTAACTGCTGACTTCTCTGCAGAGTTTGCCCGTAGTTATGAGAGGGATCCTCACAAAGTGTTCCCAGTTTTTCACGTGCTACTTCTGGCTGTCAAATCAGGAAGATAAAGTGCCTGAACTACTCACACCTGGTTTGATCCTGGGAAACCTCAGCTGGGTGGTTTTAGTTCAGAACCATAGGTTAAGGGACTCACTCTCCACTTTCCTACAGGAGATCCCAAAGCCTCTATATTGAAGGGCTAATGGTTTTCTATAAGGGACATGTCAAGAGCCTCTCTTCTTTTGGATGGGGTGGGTTTTTTTAAGCTATATTTGTAACAGCAATGATTCTTTTTACCCAGCCCCTTTTCTTGATTTTCAGCTTGTTCATGGTGTCTGTCTTGGCTGGATGTTGAACTCTGGCTCTTGTCAACAGCTGTATGTCTTTGATGTGGATATCTCTCCTAACCATAGAGCATGATCATTGGACAGATTCCCAGCACCCTGCTCTCTTAGTATCATGATTTTCTGATGACTGTTCACTGTTCCCTTTATGAAATAAGCTGCTGGCCTTGTTCCATGTTCGGTGAATAGCTTGTCTGCATCACATCAATCACTAGAGCAGGGGGCTGCCTTTCTTAGAGAGAGCGAGGACTGTGTGCTGCAGGGCCCAAGGTCTCTCCTTACCTGTAGAAGTGGTACTCAAGAGAGGTGGCAAATGTGAAGCATGGAAGATGTGCCTTGCAATTCCTTCTATCATAGCTGCTTAGCAGATGTCCTGGGGCTATTTGTACACAGTGCTGTCAACACTGCCTCTTTAAGTTTTGTGTTATCTGCTTGGGTCTCTAGCTGACAAAGCATTTAATCAAAGACTAGTATTTCTGTGCTTGTGGAGCTCAGAGAAAGGTTGTACATCAGTGCAACTGAATTGAGATTTTGAAAATACTGAAAGAAATCCATCTGCATTGAAACAAATCAAGTGACACAAATGTGGCCTTCAGCTGCTCTCTCTGAGGGTGTTTGTGTGTTCCCTGACAGAGTGAGGAGTATGCCTGAGTACCCTCCACACTGCCTGCCTTTTCCAAGTGATTCATATGCTCTCTGTCCTGCACAGAGGCCTTCACTGGTGCCTCTGTTGCCAACACTTTTTTCCTAGCACTTGGAGAGGTGAAGGTGGCCGGTATTCTTGTGTGAGCTGCAGTACCTGCAAGGTGGAGTCTGTCTAACTGCTCTCTTTCCTTGCTTCTCTGTGCAGAGGGAGTACAAAGACAGCATCTGCTTTCAGAAAGCTGAGGGTGAGTTCTCTGTCACTCTGCGTGCCACACTTCCATGCCTCCGTCTGTCCTTCCCAGCTGTTGTCCAGTTGCCTATCTGTGCTGTCCACAATGTCACGGAGACAACATTCCCCGTGCACAATGTTGGGTAAGTGAGATGCGGTTGAGCAGGCACTCTTACTGTTTTGGCAGGTATTTTGCCACTTTCTTGGACTTTCCAATGAATGCAGCTCATTCCAGTTGTTATTAGATCTGCTGACTGCAGAACTCTGCCTCCTCTGAGGGCCTGATGGAAAAGGCAGCAGAATGGTAGTACAGGTCAGGTCTCACTGTGGGCACATCTTGGCATCTTACATCTGTCTGTTTCCAGCATATGCTGAGAAATGTTCATGCACAGGAATTAGGTGCGGACCAGCACAGTGTCCCACAGAGAACATCCTGCATTCACAGGAAAGGCCTGGGCTTCCAGTTAATCATAGGCAGCCTACCAAGCATGAGCAGGGAGAGATGAACTACCAAATGGAAACATTTTAGTCATTTAGGAGCATAGATGCTCCCAGTTACGAATGATTGTCTTATTTTAATGAGGGAAGGACAATAACTGAGAAAGGAGTGCAGTGAAGTTCCCAGGCAAGGAAGAGGTGTACTTCCAACCCAGTGATTCCAACCATTTTGAGTAATTCATTCTCCACTTAGAGAAATAATTTGTACTGACTGTGAGGTCCAGGGTATTGGAGGATATGGATGGTAAGTAACACACAGCTTGGAATCAATAAAATAAGAAAAGCTGATGGTATATCATGTTCTTTGCAGAAATCAAACAAGCAAAGGGAGTTCTGGAGGGTTGAACGAGATATTAGGGAAACAGCTCACTCCTCTCTTCTCACCTGGGCATATAACAGAGGAACAAATGTTCGTTTAGAATTAAGTAGCAGTAAATTTAGATACGGGAAAAGCAAATACTTCTTTCTGGAGCTGATTTGTTTGCTATCACATGAGGAAACTAAAATTTTATGGCCATTAATAAAGTTCTTAGATGTAATAGCAAAGATTCATTGAAGTGTGAACAGAGCATTTGCAGAGACTAGAGACAAATTTCTTCCCAGCATCAGATATTTGTCTAGATGCGTTAGGGATTCTGCCATTCAGCATTTGTTGCTTCACATCCTAACTGAATAACCCATTGGGAAAGGCCCATCCATGATTGCACAGGCAGCAAATGATCCATTTGTCTTTTTAAAATGTATCTCCATTTCCTAGTGATCTCATTATTGAGTTTGCCTGGGAGACACCAAGCCCTTTCTACATGATTCCTGACCATGGCATGCTGAACCCAGGTGCCAAGTGCATGGTCAAGGTGGTCTTCCAACCCAAGGTGGCTGGGGTGCATCATGTGGCAGCAACATGCTGCTTTGGAGGTGAAGAGAAACAAAAGAGGACAATGCAGCTAAAAGCCCTGGGTGAGTCTTTCTTGCATGTAATAATCAAAGAA
The DNA here is from genome assembly GCF_000695815.1 of Acanthisitta chloris. Lineage (NCBI taxonomy): Eukaryota > Metazoa > Chordata > Aves > Passeriformes > Acanthisittidae > Acanthisitta > Acanthisitta chloris. The sequence continues at coordinate 2,857 of NW_008664547.1, read as the reverse complement.
GTGTGTATAACCCCTAACTATGGAATAGCATTCCATGGGGATACATGGAGGTGCTGCGCTCTGAGGCTGTGCCACATTTGGCTCAACCCAGTGATGAGCAAATAAAGCCCATGGTTTGAAAGTGGCCTGTGAAATTCTCTAATGTATTTTTGCCTATTTGGAAGTGTTATCTGAAGAGACACAGGGTCCAAGATGCCCTGTGGCATGCTTTGGCCATAATTTCTGATGTCTGCTTAATTTGACAGATGGGCAGAAATGAGAGGAGTTCATTGGAAAAAAACCTCCAAACTCCTGGCTTCGTCTGCACTCAGTCTCTCCTGTCTGTCCTTGATAGACAGAGAAGCAGAGAGAAATTTCTAAAACTTTCTGGATGCAAGCTAGAATAAGCAATGATTTCATTAGCAAGTCCTTGCCTGAAATGCCTTATATGGCCACTGACAAACAGAAGTGATTCTGAGCTAAGTAAATCAGGGCTGGCAGGGAGCTTATTTGGTTCAAAGCAAGACCAACTTTGAAGATCCAAGTTCAGAGTTACCTGAGGTTGTTCAGAGGCTTGTCCAGTTCAGTGTTGAATATCTAAGGATGGAGATTGCACCTCTCATTCCTAATCCAGTATATTATTCTCTTTAACAGCCAAATACCCATACCTGCGGGTGAGTGTGACAGGGAAAGACTACAAAGGTGTACAGCCTGCAAAGTTTCAGGATGTGCTGTGCTTTGGATCAGTGCCAGTGGGGACAACTGTGGAGAAGTGTGTTGAAATCTTCAACATGTCTGTGGTACGCGGAGAGGGAAACAGTTCTTGTGAGAAGCTGGCATGTGGCATGCTGACACATTTCCCTGGGATATGCAGTCTTGTGTAACTCCCTTATGCTATGAAAATAACCTAAGAGGGAATGTGAATGAAAGAGAGATGATGAACCTTCCCCTTCCAACCAGGCCACTCACCCGTGCTTTCCAGCTACAGTGCTAGCAACTTAGCCATTTGTAGCAAGGTGTTGCAGTTCCCATCTGCTTCCTGTTGTGCTTGGTCCTCATCAGGCAGACACCACTGGCCACCTCCTGCAGTTCTCCTGCTCACTCTGGACAAGCCCATTAGTCCTGTGTGGCAGTTGTGGCAGTCTCAAATTGGCACCTGCTTCTTCTGCTGATGGATGACAGCACTGCTGACTTCACAAGCTCTGCAAGTTGGGAGTGGCAAAGACACACTCATTTGTTGTACTGTTATTTGCACAGCAGTGGTGCTCAGCATCACCAAGTAAGGATCAGGACCTTTTGGTAGGGACTTGAGGAAGGTGTCAGAGCATCAGCCTTGGGGTTTTTTTGTGAGAAGATCCCTAGACAAGGTAGAACTGCAGATGGAGGGAAGTAAGTTGCCTGCCTTCCTGTTCCCCTGGCCACAGCAGTCAGTTAGGCTACTTTGACCTCTGGGGACACCTTAAGCCATCTTTCTTCCTACCAGGAGGAGCACTCCAAGCCCAGAGATCATTGGGAGTTTTTCTACAGCCCACTGACTTCTGAGTGTATTGTGGGAGCTTACTGCCACCAGTTCTCAGGACAGGGTGGCAGAGGTTTGTTGCCCAGTATTTTTGTGCTGGCCATGGTGTTCTTGGTGGTGGTCGGCTCTGCTGAAAACTGTGGTTCTTACCTGATTAGTGTCCTGCATTCAGAGCCATCCTGGCTTATGTTAGCTCCTTTGTTAACCTATTTCTTTTCTACTTGCAGGTTGATGCACCATGTAGGATAGAACGAGCAAAAGATCCTCTGCTCCGTGGTCATGTTTTCTCTTGTAATGTGTCCCATGATGTTGTCCCTGCCAAAGGGAAGCTGGTCTTGTGCATACAGTTTAAGCCTCAAATAGTAGGAGAGCACAGTACTGACTATTTCACTATCATATCTGCTGGATACCTCCTGGAGACTGTTCTGAAGGTGGTTGGCTCGTGTAAAGGTACCAGAGTGAAAGACTTCCCTGTTTCTCCCTGTTGTCTTCTTATCACTGCAGGGGAAGGGCTAGTGCTTGGGGAAGGACTAGGAACTCTCACAGCTTGCAATCACAGAATTACCTTCTGGTGGGATCCTGGCTGTACCTGGTACACCACTTCTGGTTTATACTCACTTGAGACAGATTTTTGACTGTTGTAAGTGAATGTCCAGCTGTTTTCTAGGACTGGTGGGTTTATCGATGAGGTGATTCTGGTTTGGGAAGATCAGTTAAGTGCAGTGGCTTGTGACATGTTGACAGAAACAGCTATGACAGGTCCAGGATCTGTCTTGCCTGTTGTGCTAGGTCCTTTGGTGTCCCTGAACCAATATTCTGTGGACTTCAACTGGATCAATCTTGGAGAAAGTTTGATGCAGACACTGGAAATCAGCAACATGTCAGATGTCCCAGCCTATTATCAGTTTGATATCGATGGCAAAGGGAGCATCTTCTCCTTGGATCGTCCCCGTGGAGTCCTGGAGGGCAAAACAACACTAACACTGAAGGTGACCTTTCGACCTACTCACCCAATTATCTATCACCGCAGAGTGGTGTGCCTTGTCCACCATCAGGTATGAGGGGCAAAGGGTGGTTTCATTGCTGTGATACTTCAGAAGGGTCTCCCAATGTAACCCACTGGGGCTGGGCTCTCTCACCTAGTAGCTCCTGAAAATCTCTTCCCACTGCATTTTCATTCATACTTATTATGGAATCATTAAGGTTGGAAAACACCTCTAAGATCTTTGAGTCCTACCGTTAACCCAGCACTGCCAAGTCCACCTCTAAACCAGGTCCCCAAGTGTCACACCTACATGTCTTTTAAAGGAATGGTGACTGAACTGCTTCCCTGAGCATAGAATCATAGAATCAACCTGG
>NW_008664546.1:0-981 GCF_000695815.1 Acanthisitta chloris | reverse complement strand
GGACTAAACCTGTTGATTTTTGGGCTGCTTTGGTGCTAAACCTGTTGATTTTGTAGCTAAACCTGTTGATTTTTGGCCTGTTTTGCAACTCAACCTGTTGATTTTGGGACTAAACCTGTTGATTTTGGGCTGTTTTGGAGCTAAACCTGTTGATTTTGGGACTAAACTTGTTGATTTTTGGTCTGTTTTGCAGCTGAACCTGTTGATTTTGGGACTAAATCTGTTGATTTTGGGACTAAACCTGTTGATTTCTGGGCTGTTTTGGAGCTAAATCTGTTTATTTTTGTTCATTTTTTTTGTTTTTTGGGCCGTTTTGCAGCTAAACCTGTTGATTTTGGGGATAAACCTGTTGATTTTGGGGATAAATCTGTTGATTTTTGGGGATAAACCTGTTGATTTTTGGGCTGTTTTGGAGATAAACCTGTTGATTTTGGGGCTAAATCTGTTGATTTTGGGACTAAACCTGGGGATTTTTGGGCTGTTTTGGAGTTAAACCTGTTGATTTTGGAGCTAAACTTGATTTTAGGACTAAACCTGTTGATTTTGGGACTAAACCTGTTGATTTTTGGGCTGTTTTGGAGCTAAATCTGTTTATTTTTGTTCATTTTTTTTGTTTTTTGGGCCGTTTTGCAGCTAAACCTGTTGATTTTGGGGATAAACCTGTTGATTTTGGGGATAAATCTGTTGATTTTTGGGGATAAACCTGTTGATTTTTGGGCTGTTTTGGAGATAAACCTGTTGATTTTGGGGCTAAATCTGTTGTCTAATAAACCTGTTGATTTGGAGTCTAAACCTGTTGATTTTGAGAATAAACCTGTTGGAGTCTAAACCTGTTGATTTTGGAGCTAAACCTGTTGATTTTGGGACTAAACCTGCTGATTTTGGGCCCCAAACCTGCTGATTTTCAGGCCCTTCAGGCTCGGGGAGGGGGTGGGAGTGGGTTGAGCCCCCCCCAAATTTGGGGGTGCCCCCGACTGACCT
>NW_008664545.1:954-1282 GCF_000695815.1 Acanthisitta chloris | reverse complement strand
TATGGGGTCAGTGCCCCGAGGGGTCTCTGCTGCAGCAGCAGCTCTCCAGCCCCTTCTCAACATGGGGCTCGTGGGGAGCTGTATCCTCAGCCGCATCCATCTGTCCCAGTGTCACTGTCACACAGGCAGAGCTCCCATCACATTGCTTCCGTTGGCCACAGCCTCATCCATCCCCTGTCCTGCAGGAGAGGCCTGGGGTTCCTGCACAAGGTCCTGCATATGTCAACTGAAGGGTGGTGAGCCCCCAGGCAGGGATATCACCTCCCGCCACATCCAGAGCCCCAGATGGTGGCCCTGACTGTGTCCTTTGCCCCATCGTGCCAAGGGG
>NW_008664545.1:626-931 GCF_000695815.1 Acanthisitta chloris | reverse complement strand
CCCAGCTCCTGCCGTGCCTCTGTCCTGCCCCGGGATGGGGGAGCCAGTGCCTGCACTGGCCTCCCCGGGGCCACCGTCCTCTCCCTGGGCTGCACAGCAGTGAGCTCACTTGCCCGCTGGGATCCTGCTCTCCCCACAGCCTGCCGAGCCCAGGGCCATCTCCAGCCGACTCCTCTGCGTGTCCGTGGGCTGTCCCACCGCGCCCGCGTCCAGCTGAACCACTGTGGAGAGAAGGTGCCTGTCACCCACCAGCCAGGGACAGGGCATGGGCAAGCCCAGTCCTGAGGGGACCGGGAGCAGAGCCA
>NW_008664545.1:0-478 GCF_000695815.1 Acanthisitta chloris | reverse complement strand
CCGGGAGCAGAGCCAGGCACTGTCCTCACCCCATCCCACCTGCAGCATGGGCCCCATGTCCCTCAGGCCACCCCAGGAAGACAGAGTGTTAGAAATCCCCTCTCCAGGGATGCAAGGAGATGAAACCCATGGAGGAGTCCCAACCAATGCAGATGGACACAGAACCACTGCCCTGCAGACCCCAATCCATGGAATCCCCCTGTAATTCCCATGGGGGAGTCCCAGGCAATGCAGGGGGACATGGGACCACTGCCCTGCAGACCCACCCCAACCCATGGAACCCCTCTGTGATTCCCATGGGGAAGCCAAACCGCTTGGTGGGAGATGAGACCCAGTGGCCAGAGACCTCCTCCCCGACGTGCCCCTGGCGGGAGCGGTACCTGCTCGGCAGCTGTGCCGTGCGCGCACGACCTGGATCGCCTGCTGGTTCTTGAAGCGGACGAGGCCCATGGTGATCGCAGCGTTCCAACCTGGATCC